>NC_138768.1:180129489-180306502 GCF_965119305.1 Pelophylax lessonae
TCAATAGCATTATCAGGGATGAGGATGCGGCGTCCCGCAAAAACAGTCCCAGATGGTAGGTGATGGAGGCCGGCTAGTTTCAAGGGGCGTGTGGACGTTGCGTCTGGAGTCGCCAACGTTTCGTCTCAATAGACTTCGTCTGGGCGTGACCCCAGACGCAACTAACACGCCTATGTACCCCCGCATCTCCGCTCACTGGTCACGAACTCCCGCCGTTGCACACCGGCTAATTGTGTGTATTACGATCGTCAGCCAATCCGCGCTCGGCGGAAGTGACGACCTTCATCCAATCATATGATAGCGGAAGTGCGATGTGCAAATGCGATGATCGTCCACCTATCCGCAGTCGGCGGAAGTGACGATCATCCGCCAATCAGATGCCAGCGGAAGTGACGCACCTCCACTCATCATCTAGTGCGCACGTCAGTGGAGGTCATCTGACCAGAAGCGGAGACATAGAGCTGATCGCTCATTACATTACAAATCAAAATACAGTATCTCATATGGACAATCCGTTACAAACACCCAGTATTCCCGTATGATATGAACAGATATGTGTTATGCAAATAGAAAACACCTAAGCATCTTCCAGTGACCAGAAAGGCTCAGATGTTAATATCCACCAGCATAACAATACATGGAATAACAGTCCATTCATTAGTTTAAAAAAACGGGACAATTGGATTATTATACACCATTACAACTTAATAAAAGATTAAAAAAGATTTGGATATGTTTAAGATTGTGCGTATATTTCATCCTGCCCAACAGTATATAAGAAGTGATGACGCCATCTAGTGGCCAAAAAGGTGTAGCATTTAAACACCTATAATATATATGTGAACCACACAAAAAAACATGTGAAAAAGGAGAAAAATATGTGAAAAATTCAAATATATTTAAAGTGACCTCATGTGCTGAGGATAAAATGTTGTGTATACCAAAAGAATCAATGATAATCATACTAAAAACATATATAGTGTTGAAACTAAAAAGTGAATTTTCTTTGCAAAAAATTCAAGTAACAAAATTTAGACCAATAATAATCATCTCTAAACGTGCTAATAAATCAAATTATGTGCAGCAGGATGTGTATAACAATGAACGTGATACATAGACGCACAACCCTAGAAATCCCACGATAACAAATTTCATACCTCAAAGTCATCATTTATAAAAAAATATATTAAAAATATGTTAAAATCAACTATTATTGATAAAAGCATTTACATCCCATTCCACATTTAACCCGTAGGGAGTGTAGGTTTTGAGGATATAGATCCAGCGAGTTTCCATTTTTGATATTTCACGTCTAACGTTGGATCCCCTCCAGTGTGGTGAAAACTTGTCTATCCCTACAAATAATGTATTCTTAGGGTTATTGTGATGACACTGGTCATAGTGTTTTGACACACTGTGGCCTGGGAAGCCCTTCCTAATATTACCAGCATGTTCTCCCAACCTGACCTGCAATTTCCTCGTTGTGCGGCCCACATATTGTTGTCCGCACTTGCATTGAAGCATGTATACAACATTGGTGGACGAGCAAGTGATAAGAGAATCGATCTTGTATTCTCGTCCAGTTGCAGAGGACGTAAATTTCTCAATTTTCCTTCCCTTGAAGGAATTGAGAGCGCAGATTTTACATCTATGGCATGGGTAAAAACCTTTAAAATCGCCAAAGAAAGTAGGTTGGAGGGGTCTTTCGATAACATTTTGGGCTATTTTATGTCTCAAGGAGGGCACACCCCTAAAAATAATCTTAGGATGTTCAGATAGCAAAGGGCCCAGAATTCGGTCATTTTTTAGGACCGGCCAATGTTTTTTAATAATTTTCTTAATCAGAAAATGTTGAGTCGAATAGGAAGTGACAAACGAGTTTTTAAACCCTTCGTTGTCACTTCCCTTCAACTTTGGACGCAAAAGGGATGACCTATCTACGTCAATTATGTCTTTGATGGTAACATCTAATTGATTAGCATCATACCCTTTTTCAATAAATTTAGCCTTAAGGGTATTGGCCTGTATTAGAAAATCTTCCTGTTGGGTACAGTTTCTGCGTAAACGCAGAAACTGACCTTTTGGAACGGCATTTAGCCGTGATTGGTGGTGACAGCTGTCACGTGGAATGAAGCTGTTCCGATCTGTTTTCTTGAAATAAGTGGTGGTTATGATTTTATCACCCTGTACCACCAAATTTAGATCAAGAAAAGTGATATTAGTAGAGCTACTGGTATGATCCAATTTGATGCCTCTATTGTTATCATTTAAGCCAGAAATAAAGGAATCAAGCGAAAGGGCACTGCCATCCCATAGGAGGAGGATGTCGTCAATGTATCTCCGCCACAGGATTAACTGCGGAGGGCAGTTGGCAAGGACGACATCCTCCTCCCACTTGGCCATAAACAAGTTGGCCAAGCTGGGGGCAAATTTGGCCCCCATCGCGACTCCCCTATTCTGCAGATAGAAGGTGTTATTGAACCAAAAAAGATTATGTGACATAGCAAATTTAATAATGTTTAAAATAAAACTCTTTTGCTCCTGAAGTAAGGGGCTCCAAAGATCTAAATAATATCTTACAGCTTCTAATCCCTGTTCATGGTCTATTATTGTGTACAGTGACGATACGTCAGCTGTAGCCATAATATATCCTTCTTTCCAGGAGATTTCTTGTAGAATATTGAGGACATGGGTAGTGTCCTTGAGATAAGAAGGGATTTGTTTAACTAAGGGCTGTAAGAACTCATCCGCATATTTACCGATCCGTGAGCACAAGGAATCGATCCCACTGATTATCGGGCGTCCTGGGGGCTTAACGGGGTTTTTGTGTACCTTGGGTAAAAAATAAATTACAGGCAAACGAGGAGCTGAGGGAATTAAAAATAATTTCTCTTTTTTATTTAGAATACCATCCTCGTGAGCTTTATTTACCAGAGATTGTAATTCTTTCTTATATCTCACGGTGGGGTTGGAAGCAAGGACCTTATATGTATCTTTGTCATCTAAAATCTTATTCATCTCAGATATGTAGTCCTCTTTATCCAAGACGACTATGCCGCCCCCCCTTATCAGCGGGGCGGATGACGATGTCTTTATTATTACAGAGATTTTGAAGTCCTATATGTAATTCATCCCTATTAGGAGGTCTTTTTATTTTAATTTTTTCTATATCTCTAGAGACTAGGTCTTTGAAGACCTGTACCGAGGGGGCAATTTTTCCAGGGGGGTTGAACAAGGAAGCATTAGCCAGGGATGTGTGAACATATCTATGGTCAGTGTTGTTTATAGTACGAGTAGGGTTAGAGATAATGTATCTCTGAATGTTCAGCTTTCTGACATATTTTTGCACGTCCATAAAGACGCCAAATTTATTTAGCGCCTTAGGAGGTGCAAATTTTAGTCCGCGATGGAGGACGGCTTTTTCATTGTCAGAGAACTGAACCTTAGACAAATTGAATATACCTGAGTCTTTTATACTCTCCTTCTTTTTCTTCCTTGACCTCCTCCCCCCTCTGGTCCCTCTCTTTGATCTATATGTCTCTTGTTTCCACCTCCCCTGTGAAAATCCCCTTGCTGGTAGTTATCTTCCCGTGGAGAATCAAAGGAAGGATAATTAGAGTGAGGGGTATTCCTCAGTGGATAATATCCATTGGCAGATCTTCTATCAGACCACCCATTGTTGGGGGTTTCATTGGGGTGGCGGGTAATGATCCTCTCTCCTGTATTAGCAGGAGAATCCCAACCTCCATTTTCTAACGGAATAAACCGATTATGGAGGGGAATTTCGGACCTTCTAGGTGTTATATAGTCCACGTTGGAACCTCTATAGTAGTTGTTATTACTATTACCCTCCCTATTATAGGGTGGGTTTCTAGGAGTTGCAAAATCCCCATTAGGTCCTCTATAGTTGCTATTACCTCCCCTATTATAGGGTGGATTTCTATAAGGTTGTTGGAAATTATTTGAATTATTCCCTCTTTGTTTTTGGGGCCCTTGTTTAATTGGGGGAGGCTTCCGTCCTCTACCCCCTTGTTGTGGTCTGGGAGGAAGAGGAGGGGGTACTAAGAAATTGGAGGACTGTGTTTGTGTCTCCATTTCTTCCTCGCGGGAATTAATATTCCCAGAACCCTCAGGGTTTCTTAGTGTTTGCCACTTAAAAACAGTATTATTTTTATAATCCTGTAAGTCCCTATTATATTTTCTTTTCTTTTTGTTTTTTTGTTCAATCGTTTCTTTTTCTAGATGTTTTTTAAGAGTTTCAGATCTCTTCTTATATTCATCATCAGTTTTAAGATCAGCAAGGGACGTTTTTAAGGTCTCTATTTCCTCGTTGATCTTAACTAATTTGCATTTCTTTCTACTGATGAGGAACTGAATAAATCTGACTCCTGCCTCATTAAAGTATTGGAACCAGCCATCTAGGTCTGGATCATCGCTTTGGGGGTTGACCTCCCATCTGAGGCTACGGGGGACCATCTTGTCCACCACGTACTTTTCTAGAAATGCGATATCCCAATTAGTGTGGGTTTCTGCAGTCATCAGATTTTTTAGACGTAAAAAACGTCCAGCAAGGTCATCTGAAACAACCCCGCTGCCGTCGAATACGTCACCCACATCTAAAACGAACTTACTCCTATATTCAAAAATGTCTGAATCAACAGCCATTATAAAGGAGATAATAAATGATAAGCAGCAGAAATGGTGTTAGTAAATACCAAAATATAAGAAAAAATAAAAATATTTCCGCGCTAATAATAATGAATAAAAGGAAATGATAAATATCAGCAGCCAACACAAAATCAACCAACAGTGATTCAAATTGCAATATAACATAAAAATGTAGCGCTACGAAAAAATGATACTCATAAGACTAATAATAAATAAGTGTCCAAATGAATGAGTTCCTAATGATCACGATAGTGTATGAAAAAATGTCCAACTGAATTAATCTTCAATAAAAGTGAAGAAGACATAAATCCACAAGTGCAAAGGTCCAAAAGAAAAGGGAGGAATTCTTCCCAGGGCACCAGGAGTGTATGAAGGAAAGGGGACACCTCTGTGATGGGATATGATAAGCAGCTTACCAAATTTCCATGGCTGCTCAGATTAGTGAGCTAGCCTCTCCCAGCTGTTAAATCCAAACCACTGAAGGTTGAAAGGTACTTTTTTAGCTCCAAGGAATCACCACTTGAGATGTAGTAGGATCGGTATGGGATTGGCACTCATCAATAAATATCGTCAATCATACATGAATATGTGAAGAGAGGAGAGAGGAAACACACATAGCGTAATCCCATTTAAAACTTGTAATCTTGTTTATTTAAAAGTTATACTCACAGTGTATCTTAACAAACAGGCATATCAATAGCATTATCAGGGATGAGGATGCGGCGTCCCGCAAAAACAGTCGCAGATGGTAGGTGATGGAGGCCGGCTAGTTTCAAGGGGCGTGTGGACGTTGCGTCTGGAGTCGCCAACGTTTCGTCTCAATAGACTTCGTCTGGGCGTGACCCCAGACGCAACTAACACGCCTATGTACCCCCGCATCTCCGCTCACTGGTCACGAACTCCCGCCGTTGCACACCGGCTAATTGTGTGTATTACGATCGTCAGCCAATCCGCGCTCGGCGGAAGTGACGACCTTCATCCAATCATATGATAGCGGAAGTGCGATGTGCAAATGCGATGATCGTCCACCTATCCGCAGTCGGCGGAAGTGACGATCATCCGCCAATCAGATGCCAGCGGAAGTGACGCACCTCCACTCATCATCTAGTGCGCACGTCAGTGGAGGTCATCTGACCAGAAGCGGAGACATAGAGCTGATCGCTCATTACATTACAAATCAAAATACAGTATCTCATATGGACAATCCGTTACAAACACCCAGTATTCCCGTATGATATGAACAGATATGTGTTATGCAAATAGAAAACACCTAAGCATCTTCCGGTGACCAGAAAGGCTCAGATGTTAATATCCACCAGCATAACAATACATGGAATAACAGTCCATTCATTAGTTTAAAAAAAACGGGACAATTGGATTATTATACACCATTACAACTTAATAAAAGATTAAAAAAGATTTGGATATGTTTAAGATTGTGCGTATATTTCATCCTGCCCAACAGTATATAAGAAGTGATGACGCCATCTAGTGGCCAAAAAGGTGTAGCATTTAAACACCTATAATATATATGTGAACCACACAAAAAAACATGTGAAAAAGGAGAAAAATATGTGAAAAATTCAAATATATTTAAAGTGACCTCATGTGCTGAGGATAAAATGTTGTGTATACCAAAAGAATCAATGATAATCATACTAAAAACATATATAGTGTTGAAACTAAAAAGTGAATTTTCTTTGCAAAAAATTCAAGTAACAAAATTTAGACCAATAATAATCATCTCTAAACGTGCTAATAAATCAAATTATGTGCAGCAGGATGTGTATAACAATGAACGTGATACATAGACGCACAACCCTAGAAATCCCACGATAACAAATTTCATACCTCAAAGTCATCATTTATAAAAAAATATATTAAAAATATGTTAAAATCAACTATTATTGATAAAAGCATTTACATCCCATTCCACATTTAACCCGTAGGGAGTGTAGGTTTTGAGGATATAGATCCAGCGAGTTTCCATTTTTGATATTTCACGTCTAACGTTGGATCCCCTCCAGTGTGGTGAAAACTTGTCTATCCCTACAAATAATGTATTCTTAGGGTTATTGTGATGACACTGGTCATAGTGTTTTGACACACTGTGGCCTGGGAAGCCCTTCCTAATATTACCAGCATGTTCTCCCAACCTGACCTGCAATTTCCTCGTTGTGCGGCCCACATATTGTTGTCCGCACTTGCATTGAAGCATGTATACAACATTGGTGGACGAGCAAGTGATAAGAGAATCGATCTTGTATTCTCGTCCAGTTGCAGAGGACGTAAATTTCTCAATTTTCCTTCCCTTGAAGGAATTGAGAGCGCAGATTTTACATCTATGGCATGGGTAAAAACCTTTAAAATCGCCAAAGAAAGTAGGTTGGAGGGGTCTTTCGATAACATTTTGGGCTATTTTATGTCTCAAGGAGGGCACACCCCTAAAAATAATCTTAGGATGTTCAGATAGCAAAGGGCCCAGAATTCGGTCATTTTTTAGGACCGGCCAATGTTTTTTAATAATTTTCTTAATCAGAAAATGTTGAGTCGAATAGGAAGTGACAAACGAGTTTTTAAACCCTTTGTTGTCACTTCCCTTCAACTTTGGACGCAAAAGGGATGACCTATCTACGTCAATTATGTCTTTGATGGTAACATCTAATTGATTAGCATCATACCCTTTTTCAATAAATTTAGCCTTAAGGGTATTGGCCTGTATTAGAAAATCTTCCTGTTGGGTACAGTTTCTGCGTAAACGCAGAAACTGACCTTTTGGAACGGCATTTAGCCGTGATTGGTGGTGACAGCTGTCACGTGGAATGAAGCTGTTCCGATCTGTTTTCTTGAAATAAGTGGTGGTTATGATTTTATCACCCTGTACCACCAAATTTAGATCAAGAAAAGTGATATTAGTAGAGCTACTGGTATGATCCAATTTGATGCCTCTATTGTTATCATTTAAGCCAGAAATAAAGGAATCAAGCGAAAGGGCACTGCCATCCCATAGGAGGAGGATGTCGTCAATGTATCTCCGCCACAGGATTAACTGCGGAGGGCAGTTGGCAAGGACGACATCCTCCTCCCACTTGGCCATAAACAAGTTGGCCAAGCTGGGGGCAAATTTGGCCCCCATCGCGACTCCCCTATTCTGCAGATAGAAGGTGTTATTGAACCAAAAAAGATTATGTGACATAGCAAATTTAATAATGTTTAAAATAAAACTCTTTTGCTCCTGAAGTAAGGGGCTCCAAAGATCTAAATAATATCTTACAGCTTCTAATCCCTGTTCATGGTCTATTATTGTGTACAGTGACGTTACGTCAGCTGTAGCCATAATATATCCTTCTTTCCAGGAGATTTCTTGTAGAATATTGAATATAAAACCCCGTTAAGCCCCCAGGACGCCCGATAATCAGTCGGATCGATTCCTTGTGCTCACGGATCGGTAAATATGCGGATGAGTTCTTACAGCCCTTAGTTAAACAAATCCCTTCTTATCTCAAGGACACTACCCATGTCCTCAATATTCTACAAGAAATAAGTGGTGGTTATGATTTTATCACCCTGTACCACCAAATTTAGATCAAGAAAAGTGATATTAGTAGAGCTACTGGTATGATCCAATTTGATGCCTCTATTGTTATCATTTAAGCCAGAAATAAAGGAATCAAGCGAAAGGGCACTGCCATCCCATAGGAGGAGGATGTCGTCAATGTATCTCCGCCACAGGATTAACTGCGGAGGGCAGTTGGCAAGGACGACATCCTCCTCCCACTTGGCCATAAACAAGTTGGCCAAGCTGGGGGCAAATTTGGCCCCCATCGCGACTCCCCTATTCTGCAGATAGAAGGTGTTATTGAACCAAAAAAGATTATGTGACATAGCAAATTTAATAATGTTTAAAATAAAACTCTTTTGCTCCTGAAGTAAGGGGCTCCAAAGATCTAAATAATATCTTACAGCTTCTAATCCCTGTTCATGGTCTATTATTGTGTACAGTGACGTTACGTCAGCTGTAGCCATAATATATCCTTCTTTCCAGGAGATTTCTTGTAGAATATTGAATATAAAACCCCGTTAAGCCCCCAGGACGCCCGATAATCAGTGGGATCGATTCCTTGTGCTCACGGATCGGTAAATATGCGGATGAGTTCTTACAGCCCTTAGTTAAACAAATCCCTTCTTATCTCAAGGACACTACCCATGTCCTCAATATTCTACAAGAAATCTCCTGGAAAGAAGGATATATTATGGCTACAGCTGACGTAACGTCACTGTACACAATAATAGACCATGAACAGGGATTAGAAGCTGTAAGATATTATTTAGATCTTTGGAGCCCCTTACTTCAGGAGCAAAAGAGTTTTATTTGAAACATTATTAAATTTGCTATGTCACATAATCTTTTTTGGTTCAATAACACCTTCTATCTGCAGAATAGGGGAGTCGCGATGGGGGCCAAATTTGCCCCCAGCTTGGCCAACTTGTTTATGGCCAAGTGGGAGGAGGATGTCGTCCTTGCCAACTGCCCTCCGCAGTTAATCCTGTGGCGGAGATACATTGACGACATCCTCCTCCTATGGGATGGCAGTGCCCTTTCGCTTGATTCCTTTATTTCTGGCTTAAATGATAACAATAGAGGCATCAAATTGGATCATACCAGTAGCTCTACTAATATCACTTTTCTTGATCTAAATTTGGTGGTACAGGGTGATAAAATCATAACCACCACTTATTTCAAGAAAACAGATCGGAACAGCTTCATTCCACGTGACAGCTGTCACCACCAATCATGGCTAAATGCCGTTCCAAAAGGTCAGTTTCTGCGTTTACGCAGAAACTGTACCCAACAGGAAGATTTTCTAATACAGGCCAATACCCTTAAGGCTAAATTTATTGAAAAAGGGTATGATGCTAATCAATTAGATGTTACCATCAAAGACATAATTGACGTAGATAGGTCATCCCTTTTGCGTCCAAAGTTGAAGGGAAGTGACAACGAAGGGTTTAAAAACTCGTTTGTCACTTCCTATTCGACTCAACATTTTCTGATTAAGAAAATTATTAAAAAACATTGGCCGGTCCTAAAAAATGACCGAATTCTGGGCCCTTTGCTATCTGAACATCCTAAGATTATTTTTAGGGGTGTGCCCTCCTTGAGACATAAAATAGCCCAAAATGTTATCGAAAGACCCCTCCAACCTACTTTCTTTGGCGATTTTAAAGGTTTTTACCCATGCCATAGATGTAAAATCTGCGCTCTCAATTCCTTCAAGGGAAGGAAAATTGAGAAATTTACGTCCTCTGCAACTGGACGAGAATACAAGATCGATTCTCTTATCACTTGCTCGTCCACCAATGTTGTATACATGCTTCAATGCAAGTGCGGACAACAATATGTGGGCCGCACAACGAGGAAATTGCAGGTCAGGTTGGGAGAACATGCTGGTAATATTAGGAAGGGCTTCCCAGGCCACAGTGTGTCAAAACACTATGACCAGTGTCATCACAATAACCCTAAGAATACATTATTTGTAGGGATAGACAAGTTTTCACCACACTGTAGGGGATCCAACGTTAGACGTGAAATATCAAAAATGGAAACTCGCTGGATCTATATCCTCAAAACCTACACTCCCTACGGGTTAAATGTGGAATGGGATGTAAATGCTTTTATCAATAATAGTTGATTTTAACATATTTTTAATATATTTTTTTATAAATGATGACTTTGAGGTATGAAATTTGTTATCGTGGGATTTCTAGGGTTGTGCGTCTATGTATCACGTTCATTGTTATACACATCCTGCTGCACATAATTTGATTTATTAGCACGTTTAGAGATGATTATTATTGGTCTAAATTTTGTTACTTGAATTTTTTGCAAAGAAAATTCACTTTTTAGTTTCAACACTATATATGTTTTTAGTATGATTATCATTGATTCTTTTGGTATACACAACATTTTATCCTCAGCACATGAGGTCACTTTAAATATATTTGAATTTTTCACATATTTTTCTCCTTTTTCACATGTTTTTTTGTGTGGTTCACATATATATTATAGGTGTTTAAATGCTACACCTTTTTGGCCACTAGATGGCGTCATCACTTCTTATATACTGTTGGGCAGGATGAAATATACACACAATCTTAAACATATCCAAATCTTTTTTAATCTTTTATTAAGTTGTAATGGTGTATAATAATCCAATTGTCCCGTTTTTTTTTAACTAATGAATGGACTGTTATTCCATGTATTGTTATGCTGGTTGATATTAACATCTGAGCCTTTCTGGTCACCGGAAGATGCTTAGGTGTTTTCTATTTGCATAACACATATCTGTTCATATCATACGGGAATACTGGGTGTTTGTAACGGATTGTCCATATGAGATACTGTATTTTGATTTGTAATGTAATGAGCAATCAGCTCTATGTCTCCGCTTCTGGTCAGGTGACCTCCACTGACGTGCGCACTAGATGATGAGTGGAGGTGCGTCACTTCCGCTGGCATCTGATTGGCGGATGATCGTCACTTCCGCCGACTGCGGATAGGTGGACGATCATCGCATTTGCACATCGCACTTCCGCTATCATATGATTGGATGAAGGTCGTCACTTCCGCCGAGCGCGGATTGGCTGACGATCGTAATACACACAATTAGCAGGTGTGCAACGGCGGGAGTTCGTGACCAGTGAGCGGAGATGCGGGGGTACATAGGCGTGTTAGTTGCGTCTGGGGTCACGCCCAGACGAAGTCTATTGAGACGAAACGTTGGCGACTCCAGACGCAACGTCCACACGCCCCTTGAAACTAGCCGGCCTCCATCACCTACCATCTGGGACTGTTTTTGCGGGACGCCGCATCCTCATCCCTGATAATGCTATTGATATGCCTGTTTGTTAAGATACACTGTGAGTATAACTTTTAAATAAACAAGATTACAAGTTTTAAATGGGATTACGCTATGTGTGTTGCCTCTCTCCTCTCTTCACATATTCATGTATGATTGACGATATTTATTGATGAGTGCCAATTCCATACCGATCCTACTACATCTCAAGTGGTGATTCCTTGGAGCTAAAAAAGTACCTTTCAACCTTCAGTGGTTTGGATTTAACAGCTGGGAGAGGCTAGCTCACTAATCTGAGCAGCCATGGAAATTTGGTAAGCTGCTTATCATATCCCATCACAGAGGTGTCCCCTTTCCTTCATACACTCCTGGTGCCCTGGGAAGAATTCCTCCCTTTTCTTTTGGACCTTTGCACTTGTGGATTTATGTCTTCTTCACTTTTATTGAAGATTAATTCAGTTGGACATTTTTTCATACACTATCGTGATCATTAGGAACTCATTCATTTGGACACTTATTTATTATTAGTCTTATGCGTATCATTTTTTCGTAGCGCTACACTTTTATGTTATATACGTACACCAAGTACACAGGTCAAACTGGATGGACTAGTGTCTTTATTCAGCCCTACCAACTATGTAACTACGTAACTATGTAAGGTTGCTCACTAAGCATAGGCGACATTCAGAGAAAACTTTTCATTTTTTTTTGTGCTGCCTATTACAGTGATTTCCAGCTTTTTTTTTTTTCATTTAAAATTTTTAGGCACAACAGACAAATTACAACGTTAGAGCAACAAACTCCAGCTGGGACTGCTGCAATGCCACTGCCACAGAGGACCCCCAGAAATGGCAGATGGGTTACTGTAGGTTCTGGAAGACTTAAAGTGGTGGATAGAAGACATGTCCCACAGTCGGTGGTTCTCCATAATTAATTTGCAACACTCTCAGAATGTAAGGAAAACATGGATATGGACTCAAGCACAGAGGGTGAGAAACCATCGACTCCTATGTCTAATGTATGCAAGACTGCAGCCAAGGACAAAAAAGATAAAGTGAAGTCTCAAAGGAAGCAGCTGTTGCTGGGTGATTCAATCATAAGAAGTGTGGAGCTTAAAGAAAATGGTTTTGTGAGATGTCTCCCTGGTGCTACTGCTAGACGAGATAGAAGACGTATTATTAATATTGTTAAGCAAGCAAAGCAGGAAGGGGACGTGGATGTTCTTGTCCATCTAGGGACAAATGACCTGGCTTGCAATGAAGTGTCAGAGGTGAAAAAATCTTTTATCACACTTGGTAATGACGTACAGGATTTTGCATCCACCATTTCATTTTCTGAAGTTCTGCCTGTGCATAATGTTCAGAATGATAGGCAGAGGCGCATAAAGGAGTTCAACATATGGCTTAGTAAATGGTGTCAAGAGCAAGGATTTGGCTTTGTTTCTCATGATAGCTCTACTTGGAATAGAAAGGAACTGTACAAAAAAGATGGTTTGCATCTTTCTCTCAAAGGAACAAATGTACTTAGTGAACAACTCCAAGAATTTGCGAAAGAGTATTTAAACTAGGAAGGGGGGGAAAAAGAGTGAAAATACAAGAGTCCAATTGCCCCCCGAAACAATGCCAGAACAGGTCAGAAGCACAGAGGTTTAGAAATGATAAGCTCAGAGTCCTGTCTACAAATGCTCGCAGTTTAGGTAAAAAAATCAATTAACTTGGGTCAATAATGGCATCTGAGAATGTAGATTTAGTGGCTGTTACGGAGACATGGTTTAATGAAAGAAATGACTGGGACATAACCATACCAGGGTACTCTTTATACAGAAGAGACAGAGGAGGCAAGAAAGGAGGAGGAGTGGCCCTGTATGTGAAAGATAGCATTAAATCTAACCTAATACAAGTTGGTGAGGCCAACATAGAGTCAGTTTGGGTTACGTTGCAGTTTGCTAATCATGCAGTAACTCGTGTAGGTGTGATATATAGACCACCTGGTCAAGTTAAAGAACTAGATGATCTACTAGTTGAAGAAATAGCTAAAATGACAATGAAAGGAGAAGTTATCATTATGGGAGATTTCAATCTTCCAGATATAAACTGGAAAACCAAAATAGCAAGTTCTACCAGGAGTACAGATATTCTAAATTCCCTACTGGGGTTGTCTCTGCAACAAGTGGTTGAGGAGCCAACCTGGAGGGAGGCCATTTTGGATTTGGTATTCACAAATGGGGATTCGGTATATGATGTCATTGTAGGCGAAACCTAGGGATCTAGTTATCACCAGTCAGTGTGGTTTAATATAAGAACTGTGAAAGAGTCACACCACACAAAAACAAAAGTTTTAGATTTTAGAAAAACCGACTTTTCAAAAATGAAATTAGTCATAAATGAGTCCTTATCAGACTGGAACGGATTACATGGAGTCCAGGAGAAATGGGACTACTTAAAAGGTGCATTATTGAAGGCAACAGAAAATTGCATTAGACTTGTCAGTAAAAGCAAAAAAAGGAAGAGACCACTGTGGTACTCAGCAGAAGTGGCCCAAATCATTAAAAATAAAAAGCTAGCATTTTGTAATTATAAAAAAACCCAGAGCAATGAAGATAAGGAAATCTACAAGATTAGGCAGAAAGAGGCCAAGCAAGTTATAAGAACTTCTAAAGCGCAGGCAGAAGAAAAACAGGGGAAAAAAGGGGGATAAGACATTCTTCAGATATATAAATGAAAAAAGGAAATTAAAACAAGGAATAACTAAATTAAAAACAAAGGACGGAAGGTATGTAGAAGAGAATAAAGGGCTAGCCAACTGCCTTAATGAATACTTCTGTTCAGTTTTTACAGAAGAAAAAGAAGGAGAAGGACCTAATGAATTGTTTGATGCATGTGTCTTTACAGAGGAAGACGTTCTAAGATTGCTGTCTAAAGTGAAGACAAATAGGTCACAGCGTCCTGATGAGATACACCCAAAATTATTAAAATAGCTTAGTGGTGAGCTGGCAAAACCATTAACAGATTTATTTAACCAATCATTAGTAACAGGAGTCGTCCCGGAAGATTGGAAATTGGCAAATGTCGTGCCCATTCACAAGAAAGGTAGTAGGGAGGAATCGAGCAACTATAGACCAGTGAGTCTGACATCAATAGTAGGCAAATTAATGGAAACCCTATTAAAGGATAGGATTGTGGAACATCTTAAATCCCATGGATTGCAAGATGAAAAACAACATGGGTTTACTTCAGGGAGATCATGTCAAACAAATCTTATAGATTTTTTTGACTGGGTGACTAAAATAATAGACGGTGGAGGTGCAGTAGACATTGCATATCTAGATTTTAGTAAGGCTTTTGACACTGTCCCACATAGAAGACTTATCAAGAAACTGCAGTCATTGAGCATGGACTCCCATATTGTTGAGTGGATTAGGCAGTGGCTGAGTGACAGACAACAGAGGGTTGTAGTCAATGGAGAACATTCAGAACAAGGTCATGTTACCAGTGGGGTACCTCAGGGATCTGTACTGGGACCAATTTTGTTTAATATCTTCATAAGTGATATTGCAAAAGGCCTTGATGGTAAGGTTTGTCTTTTTGCTGATGACACAAAGATATGTAACAGGGTTGATGTTCCTGGAGGGAAACGCCAAATGGAAAAGGATTTAGGAAAACTAGAAGAATGGTCAGAACTCTGGCAACTGAAATTTAATGTGGATAAGTGCAAGATAATGCACCTGGGGCGTAAAAACCCAAAGGCAGAATATAGAATATATGACACAGTCCTGACCTCAGTATCTGAGGAAAGGGATTTAGGAGTAATTATTTCAGAAGACTTAAAGGTGGGAAGACAATGTAATAGAGCAGCACGAAATGCCAGCAGAATGCTTGAATTTATAGGGAGAGGTATAAGCAGTAGAAAGAGAGAAGTGCTTATGCCGCTGTACAGAACACTGGTGAGACCTCACTTGGAGTATTGTGCGCAGTACTGGAGGCCATATCTCCAGAAGGATATAGATACTCTAGAGAGAGTTCAGAGAAGAGCTACTAAACTAGTACATGGATTGCAGGAAAAAACTTACCAGGAAAGGTTAAAGGACCTTAACATGTATAGCTTGGAAGAAAGAAGAGACAGAGGGGATATGATAGAAACTTTTAAATACATAAAGGGAATCAACTCGGTAAAGGAGGAGAGCATATTTAAAAGAAGAAAAACTACCACAAGAGGACACAGTTTTAAATTAGAGGGGCAAAGGTTTGAAAGTAATATGAGGAAGCATTACCTTACTGAGAGAGTAGTGGATGCATGGAATAACCTTCCTGCAGAAGTGGTAGCTGCAAATACAGTGAAGGAGTTTAAGCATGCATGGGATAGGCATAAGGCTATCCTTCATATAAGATAGGGCCAGGGACTATTCATACGATTCAGATATATTGGGCAGACTAGATGGGCCAAATGGTTCTTATCTGCCGACACATTCTATGTTTCTATGTTTCTAGAGCAATTACATACAATCATTGTACAAACATTTTCACTCTTGTAGGGGACAAACCGAACTGGGGATGGGCAAAGCAGGTGGGGGATTTCCAACTTTTACAGGTACATAGATATTCCAAATTGGACAGATGTAACAATGTAAAAACTGCTATACCTAAACTTTAGGTTAAATATCAAATAAAACATGTGCCTATTCAATGCATATGTAGCCGGGATCGGACTACTATTATAAACACACAGATTTATCATTGTTATTTGAACTGTTCCTTTGCCCCTTTAATGTTAATTTCAATGGAATTGTCCTCTGGCAGGAAGTGGAAGATTGGGATTGTGGGAGATATAGTTTCTGGCAGAGAGCTCATCATTGTTTGGAGAATCAAGGAAACTATCTTCCCAGAAGGTTGAAGGGGGAGAGGAGCATCATGGGAGAATATATAAAACCATCTGCTCTACAGCTTGAAAAAGCTCTTGCTCCTGGGAACCATTAAGCACAGATCAGCTTGCTGAGTGTGTGACTGATGGCAGCTGTGGCCTAGTGCACAAACCCAGACCCGCCCATGGAACTCAGCGAAGCGAAAGCTGTACTGTGGATGCTTTCACAGTGTTGCTGAAGGAGACAGAGTGGAGGTCAGCCGGACATCCTGTGGTGGCAGAGCGCAGCCTGTTCCCAGACGCCGGAGCATTGGAGATTACATCGCCTATCCTGCAGGGCACTTACGGACGAACATCCGCGAAGGGTGTCTTCGCCTGGTTCACACTGCAAGTATACCATCTTATCTTTACACTGACTGCAGACATTACAACAAACATCAATTCTCTTAGGATTACAACTTAACCTTTTATTCTCTTTGCTATACTAAACCACAGTGGAAACTGTTTAAGAGCTCCAACTGCCAAAGAAAGAACATAGCAAGGCCTTGCTAAAGGAGGGACATTGATACACATGGTTCTTAAAGGGGACACGTTCTAGTTTATGGTTATACTGCTGAGTAGTATACTGATAGCATAAATTAGCCTAGAGTTCTTCTTTAAGCTTAACGTTTTCCATTAATCTGATATTGCTGCATCAGGCTGACTGACATCATTTCACTTGCATACTCACTGAGTAAAAGTCAAAACTCATTGGTACTGTGTCACTGTAATTCTTAAAGGTGTACACACAATGGCTGAACCTAGAGTGTCAGGTGGGCTGGACGGTTTACAGGGTCACAGTGGTGCTGAAGAACACCCATTAACCAGCAACCCCCAAGGGGGCAGTGCTACATATATACAGCATATATACACTATACCAAAAGTATTGGGACACCTGCCTTTACATGCACATTAACTTTTAATGGCATCCCAGTCTTAGTCCGTAGGGTTTGATATTGATTTGGCCCACCCTTTGCAGCTATAACAGCTTCAACTCTTCTAATAAGGCTGCTACAAGGTTTAGGCATTTGCCTATGGGAATGTTTGACCATTCTTCCATAAGCGCATTTGTGAGGTCAAGCACTGATGTGAATGAGAAGGCCTGGCTCGCAGTCTCTTCTCTAATTCATCTCAAAGGTGTTCTGTTAGGTTGAGGTCAGGACTCTGCACAGGCCAGTCAAGTTCCTCCACCCAAAACTCGCTCATCCATGTCTTTGTGCACTGGCCCAAATCATTTGGTGGAGTGGGGATTATGTTGTGGGGTTGTTGTAGAGCAGTCCTTGTATTCACAAAATACTAATAATTACTATGCCACAAGTGAAAGATTCACAGACACAGATACAAGGCAAAGGATCAATTAACAAAAATGTAACTCTTCCATTATATTTGCTCTTCTGCACACAAAAACGATAATTTTGTCTAAGCCTACCTTAATTAAAACCAGCAAATGATGAGGTATTTGCCTAGCTTTATGCATTAAAATAAAAAAAACTTCTGCCTTTGCAATTACCTTAAATCTGTTTCCCAGTCATTGGTCTAAAAATTCACATCAGCAAGTCAGTGAAAAAATTACCTGACTTCCCTCCCTGCACATTTTTACATTAAGCTCTAATTTATTTGTTGCTTTTGTGGTCATGTGTTATGACTGCTCTGTACAGTATTGTTACCATTTGTCTCTATTTCCAGGGGAAAGTCCCCGTTGTGAGGGGTGGGGGTCTATCCCTGGGAAACAGGCACCCTCAAATTAATCCCCGGAAACTGGACACCACATAGTAGCCATTGCAGTGCGCAGGCTCCAACTGAAATCACACTGTGCAAGAGTCAATGCAAAATAATGGCACTGGAGGGGACTGCACATGTTCAGCAATCCAACACCATGCATGCTCAGCCAGCTTCAGCTGCGACTTCTAAGACTGACCCTTTCACAGTGGGACTTCAGGTGGAGCCTGCCCACTGCAATTGTTACTATATGGTGCCTGGCCCCTGGGGATGAATCCGTGGATGACCAGGACAGAGAAGGGGGAGGGCAAAGAAGGCAAAAATTGAATGTGGGTGACACCAATATCAAAGTTTGTGCGTTACTTAACTTTGACCTCTTTGATACCTAATTCTGACACGTGTGTGTTACTTAATCCTGATCTCTGAGCTCTGTGCGAAACGTAATCCTGACCCCCTACTATAAATTCTATGTTTTACACCCTCTTGACCCATAGCAGGAAAGGCTTGCATTTTTTTAAACATACCCCCTTAAGCAACCCAAAGTTGACTGTAGCACGCTACATGCATCGCATCATACTTCTTCTCATGGTGTCCAAGTTCGTTTTTCCTTATACCCTGAATATTTACCTCTTTTTCCAAAAAATCTGTGACAAATTGTTTCAGGGCATTTTTAAAATATGGGGGTGGGGGGTTGTGGGTGTGGCTTCAGATGAGGGCGTGACTTTTGGGTGTGCTTAACCTCTTTAAGACCGCCCGCCACAGATGTACTGCGGCAGGCAGTCACTCCTGCGCGAATCGCAGTAACTGTACAGCGGTCACGAGCAGGAGGCTAGGGGGCGAGCGCTCCCATCAGCGGGGAAGCCGATGCAGCAGGCAGGTGGCTCTGATTGCCGCCTGGCACCCGCGATCGTTTCCTGCTGAGAGAGAAGAACACATCTGACCGTTCTTCTCCCTGGAATGATCATAGAACCCCTGTGATCCTTCTATATAGGATTACAGGTTTCTATGGTCGTTCCACAAGCCACGCCCCCCCCCACAGTTAGAATCCCTCCCCTAGGCTCACATTTAACCCCTTGATCACCCACAATGTTAACCCCTTCCCTGCCAGTGTCATTATTACAGTAACAGTGCATTTTTTAGCACTGATTACTGTAGTAATGTCACTGGTCCCCCCAAAAGTGTCAAAAATGTCAGTCAGGGGTCCGATCTGTCCACCACAATGTCGCAGTCCAGTAAAAAATAGCAGATCGCCGCCATTACTAGTAAAAAAAAAAAAAACAATAAAAATGACAAAAATCTTTCCCGTAGTTAGTAGACGCAATAACTTTTGCGCAAACCAATCAAAATACTCTTATTGCAATTTTTTTTACCAAAAATAGGTAGCAGAAAACAAATTGGCCTAAAATGTTAAAAAATTTAGATTTTTTAATTTTTTGGGGGAATGTTATGTTATGTTACTGTTATGTTAATGTTAGCATAATGTGAAAAATATTGATTTTTTTTCAGAATTATAGCACAAAAAAATGAAAATCGCACAGGTGATCAAATACCACCAAAAGAAAGCTCTATTTGTGGGACAAAAAGAACGTAAATTTAGTTTGGGTACAGCGCCCCACGACCGCGCAATTGTCAGTTAAATTCACGCAGTGCCAAGTTGAAAAAAGTGGCCTGGTCATTAAGGGGGCAAATCCTTCCGGTCTTAAAGTGATTAAAAGTAAGCATGGCCAGTAGGGTGTCCCTGGATTTTATTCTTTAAATCAGGTAACCTTACTGTGATTGGAGTTGGTGGTTGAGCTGGGAGTTGCTACCTGGCTCAGCTATTTCTGCTAATTACTTGAGCAGTCATACAAACCTTTCATGACGGAAAAAAACTGTAAAAGCCGATGCCAGTGTAAAACATGCATCATATAACCTTATACTTACATGTAGGCACCGTGTATCTAGTTAGGACCTGGCTGCCCAGGTCAGGAGGAAGGGGTAATGTTTTGCCACATCTCCCTGGTGTGTTTGCAGGCTTTCACTGGGGTCCATCCTCTGTGTTCTGCAAAAAGGGAAGAGGTCTGGATCCCAGTGGACCCTTTGGGATTATCTGGAGAAGATTCCTGGAACATAGACTTCTCTGTTAGAGCATTACCAAGCATGGGCTTTCCTCTAAAAGACTTCGGTAATCTGGGGCAACCACCATTTGGATTAGTTAGGAAAGGAACGTTATTGCATGTTGTACATGTGTCACCAAGTTTACAGTAAACATTAATTCCACTGCTCAGAGTCTGGTCTAAAGTTATTCAAGAGGTGCATGTGAGAACTTGGCATGTCATCAAAGAACTTGAATCTATAACCACAATATGGGGCATATGTAACATCACTACAACAGAGTAATCACAAGGAAACAGTAACCAGTCGTTGGCATAGTACTTGATAGGTAACATGTTTTCCAGTAGGGAGGTAGTCAGTTTGTTGCCTCCCTCCTTAGCTGTCTGTCTCTGCTGGTCACCAGGAGTGGAATAGCGTTACAGAGATCTAAGATCTGGTCACTTAGAACAGAAAGAAAGGAGTTAAGTGACAGCACTGGGAGTGAGGTAACAGAGGTACACTAACTGGCGAAGTGCATAGATACTCAGCCTGCCCCTCTGAATGCAACACATAAATCAGTGCAAGTGTGTAGGACATGGGACAAACAGATTAAGAAGGAACCCTGCATTTTGGTACAGCACACATGTAGCTCATGTCTGAGTTGGGAGGCTGCCTTAATGTTTAACTTTTCACATGATTGTAGCTCCCACCTGGTTTCAGGCATTGGTGAGCAAACCTTCAGATGAAGTGTTGCCCCATGTGCAAGGCTTAGTAACTCCATTCAATGCCTGTTGTAACCCAACGAGGAGGAAAAACATGGAGGACATGATGACCAACCACCCACCTACCCTTACAGACTTGAATGTGAACAGAGCCAAACTGAATGAAAGCTGTTTTGGCATTATTCATTGCCCTCCTCGTTAATGTCAGCTCTGCTGTGTGTGAGCTCTAGGAGTCAGTCTCTGTGCTGTCATAAGAAAACCAGAGGCTGACTGGAGCTTACACACAGCAGAGCCGACAGCAGCTGTAACTGGCACTTTCTCTGCATTGCACTCCTTTTATTCAGTGGGAGAGTCTCTTTATAGTCAAATATTAAATATTGGATTGGGTATTTTCTCTTTCCTAAATCACTATTAATGCTCAGCATTTTACTGATAATGTATATGTATTATTCATTAGCAAGGTTATTAAAAGGGTATAATGTGTGGGAGGCAACCAGGGAAATAAACTAATAAGTACTGTTGAACTGGGATTATTTTCTGTTTGTTTGTATTAGTTTTATTATAATACAATATTTGGGGATATAAAAATAAATATGCTGTGATGGGAGAAGGAAGGTACAATGTACACATGCTAAGTAGTTACATACAATATAGCAATTGTAACAGAATGCTCATTTACACTCTCAGGGAATATATGTTTCTCCACTTCCCTCTCTCAGCAACTTAGAAAGGCAATGCTTGGTGAGGCAGATGTAGCTGAAAAAGTGGTCTGCAATCAGGAGAAAGACCCCCCACTGTCAGAATTGGCAAGCAGGCAGCTGGGGAGGAGCCTAATAGCATGCTTTCTCTGGAAGACCCAACGACTGCAGGGAGCTTCCCCACTTCCCCAGTGGCTACCAGAGTACCCCAGTTCCAGTGTGTTGGCCTCAGGGGTTCCTTAGACCTGTGATTCATCCAGTTGTTTGCCTGTATTACCAGAGCTATCCTGGACTTCTTTTAGAGGGATGCTGTTTATGAGGATAAATGAAAATAACTGTTCTGAACTATTTAACTGAGGAATGGTTCTCTGCTAGACTCTGCTATAGAGTTTTTTGAAGACTATACTGTGCAGCCAGCCATATATTACTCTACATGAGCTACAGATGCATTACTGTTATAGACTCAGTGTTTGTGTAACTTTCATGATCTATTTTGCATTATTCTGCAGTGTATACGTGCTCTTTACTATTCTGACCCTGTTTTGCATTATTGATTCTGTTTAGTAATTGGAAAGTAAAAGTTAGTCTTTGTGTGATCATTTGGCCAATTATTTATTCTGTTACATGGCATCTATGAACAGGATTGCCCATGTCAGAAACCAGTGCAACAGCTGCACCAGACAACCCAACTCCCTGCAATAATGACCAACTAATTCCTGACAGGATTGCTAAAGCAGGACCATGTTAGGACTTAGGTGATCGGGTCAAGAGACGGTGGGACCTGGTCTGATCATATAGGTTCCCACCCATTCAGCAGGTAGAACTGGCCTTAACACCTCATAGGAGAAAACATGAATCATTCATCTCCCAGCAGAAGACCAGGATACTCTTGACAAGATAGTTAACCAGTTAAAAGCAGTGTATAACTGAGCAACAAGATTAGGAGACCTTAGAGTCTACTTTTTCAAAATAATGAAAGAATGGAAAAATCCACCCTACAAGATGCTTGCCATGGGGAAAGAGTGAATTAGGACAGCTAGAATGGCTGAATGAGCAATTTGTAGATGGACTTCTGTCCAGCTATGTCAGAGAAACCTTGCAAGAGTAAGGCAGGTGCAACCCCAATGTGAAGTTACATGATTTATTGGAAGCAGACATAGTGGGTCAGAAGCAGAAACTTGCCGGCTTGGACACACCCATGGTCAAACAGATATACTCACCTGCAAATGGCTCTATGGAAGTTGGTCAGCCATAAACTGACAGAAGGGATGACTCAGCTCCAGGCAGAGAATGTGAACACTGCCTCAGAGGCAGCCAAGTTCACCATCCACATGTTCAGCCTGTCAAAATGGGCCACCTCCAGAGAGACTGCCCCAATCATACACAGTGAAAGCTGCTAAACTAAAATGTTTGCTGCTGGGAATCAAGCAGTTGGGCAGGAAAGGGGAAGAACCCCCATCCAAGGATGAAGAAGCTAAAAATATAGAAATCCTTGCCTTCACTGGAGGAAGACCAATAGGCTTTAGATGAAGCTCTCCCATGTGTGGGAAGAGTACAACAAGGAAGAGACACAGAGAGAGGATCCACTGGTTGCCCCCTAATAGTGGCGATATGGTTACAATGATGGCCCAGTTCAAAAGGAGGTTGGAGCTAGTACCAGAAACCAAGGAACTGCTAAATTAATGGTCCTGTTTCATCCAGTGGGATGATATTCTGTACTCAGTTGTCAGTGAACTAGCAGGTTGTTTTGTTGAGGGTCCAGGCCCTCTCTGTGGCAGGGAGAATCCACATAAAATCAGGACTCTGGGTTGTCCACAAAACATTCAACTGATTCAAGAAAAAAGCCATGTGTGTGGGTCTATTCCAGTAAGTTGAACAAGCACTGTGTCATCTGTTCAATGTCCAAAGGGGCTGAGGCCCAGATGGCACCTCTGACTTGGCACAGGTCCACCACAATAGAAGTGCTGACCGTCAACTTTCTTACACTTGGCATATCAGAAGAGGTGTTCCATCATGTTCTAGTTATGGTAAAAGTTTTTGGTGGCAATACCAACACACGACAAGTCTGCAAAGTCTGTCACATAGATGGCATGGAAGCACTTCTGCCTTACCTATGGCTGGCAACAGAAGATATATTCAGCCCAGGCAGGACCGTAGATAATTTTTTGTTCTTGGGGGTTGCAGGTACTACGGTAAGTAAAAGTATTTTTAAATAAAACAAATTTCATCAAATTCATAAAGACTGGAAAAAGGAAAAACTATGTGTTGCTCATAGTAAGCAATCATATTCTTAATTCTATTTTTTCCTCTTGAAAATTGAACCTGATTTAAGTTTTGCCTTCTTCCAGTTTTTATAAACCTTGCCCAGTGAGGTTGGCTATTGTCCATTTTAAAGCCTGATACACACTGTATGCTGAACAAAAGTGGACCAAATGAAAAAAAAAAAAACTGACAGATAACTGTACTAACATACGGTCTTGGTACAGTGATCTCCCCGCTGTGCTATTGTGTTCTGACAGAGGGACTGCCTCCCCACCAGAACACACTGGTCAGTGCTCTCAGCCATTGGACTGCCTACCACAGGGTGGTGCACTGTAATAACCAATCCTACTGGGCAGGTGCAAAGGGCACCATTTTGTGAAAGGCAGCGCACTCACTTTTTTGTTAACCCAGCATACCAGGCAAGAGAAGTGGTACTGTGCAGAGTCCATACAAATAGAACATAACTCCCAACTTTTGAACTTGAGAATAAGGGACATGACAGGGAGGTAGTGACCTGCTATGCGTGTTGGCGGGAAACAGTGTGTGTAGCCAAACATAATAGTGGGAGGGGCTTACGGTCCATAGTTAAACAAAACCCGGGCTTCCTTGTACCTATAAAATATGCTTTGATTACTGTGCCACAAGCTGGAGTCTCAGGGATACATATAAACCTCAAAAGGATCACTGTGGCACATGGAAGTCAGGAAGGAAGGATCACTATGGCACACGGAAAGAAGGACTAGCTGGGAGGATTCACTCACCTGAAGCTGGCTAGTCTCCACAATCTCAGGCAGTGACATCATGTGCACTGCTTTAAAATTTCCGCCCACACAACCCCTTCACAATCACACAATTGGTTGCAAGCTGGGGGTTATGGACAGGCAGAGGGGAACATGGGGAGGAGGTGGAGCTGACCTAGCTTTCCTCCTCTACCATTGGTACGGGTTGTAGAACGGCCGGAGTGGGAGGTGGGGTAGCTGTGCTGGTGGGTCACTGAGCGAGTCTCAGCCTTGACAGCTGCAGCACAGCATGGTGTGCACCTGCCAGGTGGAATGGTGGAGTCAAGTGTCAGAACTTGTTCTGGCACTGGGCTCCACTGCGGGATTCAGCCCAGATTCATGGGACAAATAAATCCCAGGATGGTTCCGGGAAATCCGGGACGATTGGGAGGTATGATACAGAATAAGAACAGATACTGAGAATGACAAACAGCATACAGGACAACAGAAGTGGTACTGTGTAGGGATGATCGAACTTTTGAAAAGTTCAGTTCGGCCAGAACATCCGAACAACCCGAAAGTTCGGCCCGGATTTCAGAACCTCATTGAAATCAATGGGACCCGAACTTCGGTAATCAAAAAACACCATTTTAAAGCCCTAAAACCCAATAAATGCCCATAAAAAGTGCCTAGGGTTCTGTGTCATGCCCTAGGGACTATTAATCACACAAAAAAAAAGTTCTTAAAAATTGTCATTTTTGATAGAGAGCCAATTATTGAAAAAAAAAAAAGAGACTTTTTGATTTTGGATTTGGATTTAGTATCTGGGGGGTCCAGAACCAGAAAAAAAGAGATCGTTTGTATTTTGTCACTTTCAGAGCACCAATATGGCTCCACTCCCGTCAGCATTTTTTTTTGCTGCAGGCGTTAATAGTGCTTTTTTGAGGACATGTTTGGAGTCAGGCATGACATCTGAACATGTCTATAGGGGTATATATACACACCCATGTCTGTATATATACTACACCTGCACATATATAGGTGTTAAAGGAGCAGAACACTATACTTGCGCTAATTAAATAATTTGAACTAATATGGCTAGGCTCCTAACACCTATATATGTGTAAATGTAAAATACATATCAGTGTGTGTGTATATATATACACCTATACAGAAGTTCAGATGTTTTGCCTGCCTCCAAAGAACCCAAAAAAATGCCCAAAAAAACGCTAGCGTCAAAAAAAAAAAAAAAAAAAACGCCCAGGTGTGTTGTTGCAGGCATTTTTTGGGGGTTTTTGGAGGCAGGCAAAACATCTGAACTTGTGTAGAGTGGTATATAAACACACATACTTGCATGTATTTTTACACTTGCACATATATAGGTGTTGGGAGCGTAACCATATTAGTGCAATGAAATGATTTCATTAGCAAAAGTATAGTGTTCTGCTCCTTTAACACCTATATATGTGTATGGGTATATATACATATAAGTGTGTGTTTTTATATACCCCTATACAGAAGTTCAGATATTTTGCCTGCCTCCAAAGAACCCAAAAAAACGCTAGCGCCAAAAAAATAAACGCCCAGGTTTGTTCTGGCAGGCATTTCTTTGGGCATTTTTTTGGGTTCTTTGAAGGCAGGCATGACATCTGAACTTCTGTATAGGGGTATATATACACACCTACACATATATAGGTGTGAAAGTAGCAGAACACTATACTTTTGCTAATGAAATAATTTGCACTAATATGGCTAGGCTCCTAACACACCTATATATGTGTAAGTGTAATATACATATTGTGTGTGTGTGTGTGTGTGTGTGTGTGTGTGTGTGTGTGTGTGTGTGTGTGTGTGTGTGTGTGTGTGTGTGTGTGTGTGTGTGTGTGTGTGTGTGTGTGTGTGTGTGTGTGTGTGTGTGTGTGTGTGTGTATATACCCCTATACAGAAGTTCAGATGTTTTGCCTGCCTCCAAAGAACCCAAAAAAATGCCAGTGCCATAAAAAAAAATGCCCAGGTTTGTTCTTGCAGGCATTTTTTTGGGCATTTTTTTGGGGTTCTTTGGAGGCAGGCAAAACATCTGAACTTCTGTATAGGGGTATATATATACACACACACTGATATGTATATTACACTTACACATATATAGGTGTTGGGAGCGTAACCAGCAAAAGTATAGTGTTCTGCTCCTTTAACCCCTATATATGTGCAGGTGTAGCATATATACAGACATGGGTGTGTATATATACCCCCTATAGACATGTTCAGATGTCATGCCTGACTCCAAACATGTCCTCAAAAAAGCACTAGCAATGCCTGCAGCATAAAGAATGCTGACGGGAGCGAAGCCTATTCCTGCAGCGAAAATGACTTCAGAGAAACTAGCTTTTCTCTATAGCGGTCACCCTGACATGGAAGGGTTTGGTCACCCTGCCATAGCAGTCAGTGTCAGTTCACCCTACACTACATTATGGTCACCCTGGCACTTAACACTTTCCCTACAGAAACTAATTTTTTTGCATCTAACTAAAGTGTAAAGGAGCACTCTAACTACACTAGATATCCCTTTCCTCGCACTAATAATTGCTAAATGACACTTTTGAAGCACATTTAACAGAACTGCTTCCATTCTCTTCCATGTCCCTGTATTACAATGCTAGGAATCTGCCGGGGCTATCTTATATACTGGGGGGCGTATTCACTAATGATTGGTCTATGGACCCCCTAGTCACTCCAATCACATTCCTAGCATTCTCCTGCCCCCTCAATTGGCTTTTACTGATGGTTCTGGTCCAATCACGGGCTTTTAAAGCCCATTTCCTGAACCATTGCATTTTGGTCGGTTCTGGTTGCCGAATTCCGAACTTTTTGGGCAAAAAGTTCTAAATTCGGCCGAACCTCGAATAGCCAATGTTTGGGTCGAACCGATGGTCGACCCGAACCGTTCGATCATCCCTAGTACTGTGCAGTGTCCATACATACAGAATAAGAACAGATACTGAGAATGACACCCGGCATACAGGAAAAGAGAAGTGGTACTGTGCAGAGTCCATATTTTTTAAAAAAGAAGAGATACTGAGAATGCACCACAGCCAGAAAACACAACAGTAACACAACTGTAATGGAAAACTCAGCCTAGCCTCATTTGTCATTAAGGCCCTGTTCACATGTAGTGATTTGGGATTGTGAGGCATAATCGCCATGATTCTGCCTGCAATTTCAAATCACACTGCAATGCTGGCAAAATACAGCACATGTGTTTGTGTTCGGTTCATTTTTAGTGGCACCAAAACTTGGTGGGGTTTTGGATCCTTGTGCAATAAATCACTCAACAATCACAGCAAAACCACACCACATTTTAGTGCCACTATAATTGAATGGAACACAAACACATTCTGCATTTTTCCAGCATTGCAGTGATTTGGAATTGGAGTGCGGCGGTGGGCAGAATCACTGCGATTTTCTCCCCATGATCCCAGCTCAGTACATGTGAACAGTCAAGGCCTAACAGGTTACCACAACAGCAATTTTAGAAGACTCAGCCCAATGCCTCAATCACCAAACTTTGCCAGCAGTTCCCACATTCTCAGATACCTAGTAATAGTATGATGTATGAATCAATAACAGGAGGAAATCCTGCACTGAGGACTGGAGGACACAAGGGAAAGAGGGACACGCACACACCTGGTGACCTGGAGTGGAACGGGCCACTGGAAGTCTGTAACTGAGAGCATCAGCACTTCAGATAATCATGATCAGAAGAACTTCATCTACGTCCACGTGACAGACATGCTGGTGGCTAACAGCACCCTTGAGGGCTCAGTTCCTTCCCCAAGCAGCAGACAAAGGCAGGAAGTGGCACTGAAAGGAGGCAGAGCCAAAAGAAATAGAGCGCACCAGTGGGTGGAATAGGCACTAGCCTCCCCCTCCTGCTCTGCTCAGTGCGGCTGCCTCCTGTCCTGGAGGCTGACTGGACAAGTTAAGACATCCAAGTAATATCAAGGTGCCGAGATGCAGAAGTGTCAGCCAGAGCCCATCTAAGCCAGAGGCTGAGCCCGAGCCGGCGCACATGGCAGTGTAATACCAACAGGCAACAGCACAACAACAGTGAGTGAGGGCCGAGCGCAGCGGCGGCATAGCCGGCAGCTAGCGTCAATAGTTAAGCAGTGCAGCAGAGCACAACTACTTCTAATCTACACTGATGCTCGGTGGGGGGGAAAGGTTTGAACCCTCTCATTCCCCCACTTATCTACGCCTCTGAGCCCAGGGAACCTGTTTCAAAAGCGAGTTCCTCTAAGAATGGTGCAATTCACTAGCCATTAAAAAGTTTTACACTACTCTGTAGAACCCACAAGGGACTGGGGCATGTAAGAGGTTCAATCACACCCTGACACAACAGCTGAGTGACTTAGGTCCCATGAAACACTGGAAGTGGAACCTTTATATAGCCAATTTAAAACTATACAGTTTATTCCTCAACAGGCTGCTCATCCTATTGTGTTGGGCTTGGCTGTACTCTTAAGGGACCATAGAAACATAAAAACATAGAATGTGTCGGCAGATAAGAACCATTTGGCCCATCTAGTCTGCCCAATATATCTGAATCATATGAATAGTCCCTGGCCCTATCTTATATGAAGGATAGCCTTATGCCTATCCCATGCATGCTTAAACTCCTTCACTGTATTTGCAGCTACCACTTCTGCAGGAAGGTTATTCCATGCATCCACTACTCTCTCAGTAAAGTAATACTTCCTCATATTACTTTTAAACCTTTGCCCCTCTAATTTAAAACTGTGTCCTCTTGTGGTAGTTTTTCTTTTTAAATATGCTCTCCTCCTTTACCGAGTTGATTCCCTTTATGTATTTAAAAGTTTCTATCATATACCCTCTGTCTCTTCTTTCTTCCAAGCTATACATGTTAAGGTCCTTTAACCTTTCCTGGTAAGTTTTTTCCTGCAATCCATGTACTAGTTTAGTAGCTCTTCTCTGAACTCTCTCTAGAGTATCTATATCCTTCTAGAGATATGGCCTCCAGTACTGCGCACAATACTCCAAGTGAGGTCTCACCAGTGTTCTGTACAGCGGCATAAGCACTTCTCTCTTTCTACTGCTTATACCTCTCCCTATACATCCAAGCATTCTGCTGGCATTTCGTGCTGCTCTATTACATTGTCTTCCCACATTTAAGTCTTCTGAAATAATTACTCCTAAATCCCTTTCCTCAGATACTGAGGTCAGGACTGTGTCAAATATTCTATATTCTGCCCTTGGGTTTTTACGCCCCAGGTGCATTATCTTGCACTTATCCACATTAAATTTCAGTTGCCAGAGTTCTGACCATTCTTCTAGTTTTCCTAAATCCTTTTCCATTTGGCATTTCCCTCCAGGAACATCAACCCTGTTACATATCTTTGTGTCATCAGCAAAAAGACAAACCTTACCATCAAGGCCTTTTGCAATATCACTTATGAAGATATTAAACAAAATTGGTCCCAGTACAGATCCCTGAGGTACCCCACTGGTAACATGACCTTGTTCTGAATGTTCTCCATTGACTACAACCCTCTGTTGTCTGTCACTCAGCCACTGCCTAATCCACTCAACAATATGGGAGTCCATGCTCAATGACTGCAGTTTCTTGATAAGTCTTCTATGTGGGACAGTGTCAAAAGCCTTACTAAAATCTAGATATGCAATGTCTACTGCACCTCCACCGTCTATTATTTTAGTCACCCAGTCAAAAAAATCTATAAGATTTGTTTGACTTGATCTCCCTGAAGTAAACCCATGTTGTTTTTCATCTTGCAATCCATGGGATTTAAGATGTTCCACAATCCTATCCTTTAATAGGGTTTCCATTAATTTGCCTACTATTGATGTCAGACTCACTGGTCTATAGTTGCTCGATTCCTCCCTACTACCTTTCTTGTGAATGGGCATGACATTTGCCAATTTCCAATCTTCCGGGACGACTCCTGTTACTAATGATTGGTTAAATAAATCTGTTAATGGTTTTGCCAGCTCACCACTAAGCTCTTTTAATAATTTTGGGTGTAACTCATCAGGACCCTGTGACTTATTTGTCTTCACTTTAGACAGCAATCTTAGAACGTCTTCCTCTGTAAAGACACATGCATCAAACGATTCATTAGTCATGCCAGCAAACCTATTGGCCACAGTGCCCTCAGAAGAACTTGAACACATTCGGACTTCTTGAATATGGGAGTAGAAACTACGCCTGTCTGAAGTCCAATGGTTTGTTAATGATTGGTGATGTTTGGTACAAGGAGGGTTGGAAGCATAACACTTTTTTTATTCAACCTGGAGATAGAGTGCTAGTCTGATGAAAAGCCCACACCCGCAAGGAAAATTACAAACTCCATGGGAAGACGTCCCTGGAGTTGTCTTACAGCAATTTATTACAGGTATGCCAGTCTATGATATCCAAAGAGAAGGAACCCAAAAGAAAATGATGTGCCCACACTGTAAACTCCTCAAACCCACTGAGACCCACAGAGAGGTCAATAAGGGGGTTTCTGAAGAATCTGTCCAGGTTTGTGCTCCACAACCATCTCTGCCACCAGAGAGCCACCTCTAGATCTTCAATTATTATCCCCAAGAACCCTAAGATAAGCCATGGATCCCGACAACAATCATACTATTATACTAAGCTGTGAAGAAAAGTAAGCCCTAACACTTCCTTCCTATTGACAGTATTTGATTGAATATGAACCTAGAAAAAATCTTCATATGGAGGTTTTTGGATCAAGTGAAAGCGCTTCAAAAATGAACAACATTGGCATAGTTCAATATTAGCCTGGCATGCACACAATAATGTGGTTAAAATATATTGCTGCCAATGTCAAGGATGCTATATTTATATGAGATCCTGCCAGTAAGTGTGCCAAGATCCACTTTAAAATGTTTATAGAGGCAAGATTCAGTCTCAGGCTAAAGAGTATGCCCATGAGAAAATGTAAATTAGGAAACAGATCTGATGGGTGGTTTCATGTTCTGACACATATTGGCAGTTATTAGTGGCTGAAATTATGCTTATATAGAATCTTAGGTGTACAATGAAACAGGGAGATTATTAAAGTATTATTAGAACACTAATAGAATCAGATGCATTTCTAGCGTTTGTATGTCGTTTAGGGTGACCAGACCAGGCAGTCCCTGCTTTTAGGATGCTGTCCTTGGACAAAAAAATGTCCTGGACTGTGTCCTAGGTTGCACAGCTGGGATTCTTTGTGTAGCACTGTCCCCATAGGGCTTGCTGTGTGATGACTTCTTGGGCCTCCTCTGATTACCTGCAGACAGTCACTAGTGGACAGTTCACTCATCCATCCTTACTTCAAGTTGCTCGTTACTCAATAAACAGTCCAGGAGTTTTGGTTAAATATTTATTGTTGAACTTGGATGGGAGAAGGGAATAGTGGGATACTCCAACTGAACTACTCACCAGGTTATTTGTGGAAGCAGATGCACTGCTTTACCCATACTGCCCCTTGTATGGAAGAATTAAGTCCTCTTGCTCTCTCTCTAGCAGCAAACTTGATGCAACTACATTATCTTCAGGACACGCTCTAGCATCCCCTTAACTGACTCTGACTCTTCTAGCAGAAGGGGTAGCCCTCTCAGGACAGACCCCATAACACAGATTTGTACTCACTGTAGTCAGAATCAGATCCTTTCCAGTGTCTCCATTCCAGTCAGCTCTGCAGGACATCCAGGTTCAGCTCCTCTCTGACTCTGACCCTTAGGTCAACCACCTGAGGCTGCATGGCAGCTTCTACAGAGGAGGTGTAGCTGCCCCCTCCCTCCAGGACTCCACTCTCCAGCTGAAAGACCCCGAGCATATGTAAACTTGGCATTTATGCAGTTTCCCAGCTTGCACCGAGGCATTTTCCTCAGCCAATCACCAGAGCTGTACTAAATGCCTGTGCACTCATTTATCAAATGCCTGTGCACTCATTTCCTTCCACTGTCCAATATGCCTCCCTATTGGACCAGTGTGAAACACTTCAGACAAACTGAGCTACACCTGAGCACCATGAGCAGACCTCACCAGCAGATCCTGATCTCAGGCAGAGAGCAATATAAACGTACCTGTAACCTGGCAATCTCTCTGATAAGCAGAAAAGATCCAAGAAACGATATTCTCTCTTCTGGCACCTTCTGGCTACATCCACCCCCCCTCCTTATCAAACTGAGCCATATTCTGGCTCTGGGCATCCTCCCCTACAAAAGTACCTGTACAAAGGTTTACAAGGAGTATCCCACAAGCTTGTAAAAAATCTGTCTGACCGGAAGAGGTAAAACATCATGACTAACTATGCTACAAATGACATTTGTACATAAAATAGACAATAGGCATCCTTTCAAACGCATGAACATCCCCTGCAGGCCTGCAAAATAAAAAAAAGTGAGCATGTAGTAACTTTACATCCTATATACTCACAGTGAGACTGCCCTCATCATAGAGGCGACCTTCTCACCTGCAGAATCTCTAACATTAACTTTCCCCTAGAGACTTCTGATGCATCCGGCCCCCTAAGGGCATGCTTGACTCGTCCTCCTGTAATAGACAAACAGAACAACCTGCCAATCTAACTAACTAAACACTTTTGTACTTGTTCCAATTGGAAACCATATGACTAGCATTAGGCACAGTCCCTCTCAATTACCAGGGCACTGACTCTTTCCTATCCTAGTCAGACCCACAAGTTAGGATGAAGAAGTGCGGAGTCCACCCGACTGGTGCTCACAGTATCCTTCTCTCTGCAACACCAAAGCAACACATCTTCTCCTAGCAGCAGGCTATTATTGCTGGAGCCTTAGCAAAGCTTGCATACTTGTGAGTGTCTGTAAGAACTCTTCATGGGATCCTTTACTTTACATGGCAGACATTTTCTTCTACAGCATATGTATCGACACAACCCCTGACGCCCGGATCCCCGCTTCCCGGCCCCCGGTCACTGCTTTCTTGACCATAACTTGAAAGTACACTTGCACTGATTACTGTAAAGCAGACATTATTTTCTCCTACACTATAGCACATCCCTTCTCCACTGACATTCCAGCAGTTTACTTGAGAACGCATGACGTTTCTTGGGTAAATGTCCGGTCATTGCTGGTAGCAACCACTGGAAATCCCAGATTAATGTGTAATGACTTCTTAGGCCTCCTCTGATTACCTGCAGACAGTCACTAGGGGACAGTTCACTCATATATCCTTACTTCCAGTTGCTCGTTACTCAATAAACAGTCCAGGGGTTTTGGTTTTATATTTATTGTGGAACTTGGATAAGAGAAGGGAATAGTGGGATACTCCAACTTGAACTATTCACAGTAGATAAGGACAACTCTCACTTGGCCTCACCAGGTTATTTGTGGAAGCAGACACACTGCTTTAACCATACTGCCCCTTGTATGGAAGAATTAAGTCCTCTTGCTCTCTCTCTAGCAGCAGACTTGATGCAACTACATTATCTTCAGGAAACTCTCTGGCATTCCCTTGATTGACACCTGTCAACTGACTCTTATAGCAGAATGGGTGGCCCTCTCAGGACAGGCCCCATGACACAGAACTGTACTCACTGTAGGCAGAATCAGATCCTTTCCGGTGTCTCCCTTCCAGTCAGCTCTGCAGGACATCTGGGTTCAGCTCCTCTCTGACTCTCCGGCCCTCAAGTTGACCACCTGAGGCCGCATGGCAGCTTCTACAGAGGAGGGGCAGCCGCCCCTCCCCCTGGGACCCCGCTCTCCAGCTGAAAGTCCCCGAGCACATGTGCCCTTGGCATTTATACAGTATCCCAGCATGCACAGAGGCACTTTCCTCCAATCACCAGGGCTGTACTAAATGCCTGTGCACTCATTTGTCAGATTTCCTCCCACTGTCCAATAAGCCTCCCTATTGGACCAGTGTGACACACTTCAGACAGACTGAGCTGCACCTGAGCACCATGACCAGACCTCACTAGCAGATCCTGCTCTCTGGTAGGCAGAGAGCAATATAAATGTACATGACAATCTCTCTGATAAGCAGATAAGAAGATCCAAGAAACCATATTCTTTCTTCTAGCACCTACCTAGGAGGGTGCTACATTTGTTATTGCATTGCCACAGCAAACACTCCTGGTTTCTAGGCTGCTGAGGAATTGTTCTCCCCGGGAACGTTTTGTGCCATCTTGGTTTCCTGTTTGGGAAGGGACTGGTTTACTGCTGGATTGATGTGAAATTGAAGAGGGTCCGAGGGAACACTGCTGATAGCTGATAGCTGGTGAGTGAATTGTCATGCTGATCATTGTAAGCACCCCTGTAAGTGGTAAATGGTTTGCCCCATCCTGTAACTGCTACATCTGCAAAAGAGCTTATTCTTTTGAAAAATAACAGACATACTGGCCAGAGCACCAGATGAAAATAAAGGGAAAAAAAGTCTAGAAAAAGAAAACTAATGCAGCCATCACATCTAAGAATTGGTAAGCTGCAATATCATACATTTTTGCTTTTGGGGTTACTACAGCTTTAAATCCAAACCCACTAGACTGTGCTACAGACCCCACTCCTCCCACTCCCTCTTTTCCTTTGCAGCTGCTTGCTTGCCTCCTCCACTGTTGACATCCCAATCAGCAAAAGTATGTAGGCTTTCCTAGATTATGTGGCTCTGTCGATGGATGGGGAATAGCATGATGAGCATTGCATATATTACTCTTTGCCAGCCCTATCATAGTTTATAAAATTTAATTTATATATATATATATATATATATATATATATATATATATATATATATGTTTTTTTTTTCTTTTTTTTTACCACCAACATTTTAAAGTTAAACTACAGTTACTGTTTTATATCTCACTCTCTCCCATTATTTCCTTACATATTTATATGCATTTCTCTTTATACATTTCTCAAATGTTTCTCTCTTTTTCTCTATTAATATTCACTGATCTTCAGTGAAGAGAAGTTTTGTGCAGCTCCAACTGTCAAACTTCCTTGTTGTGAGTGTAGCATGAGGGTGCATGCATAGAACAAAATCTGAAGAGTGCTGTACCCCTCGACTGCTTTATTATAGTGTCAAAATTACATCACAGGCATTGCAGGAACAATAGATGGTAAGTCCCACAACCAACACATTTCACTACTGTAACAACATTCTTAGGTGATATATACAGTGACAGTGCTAATGGTGTTGAGTGCCATATACAATAAATGGGTGTAGTGCTAACTCCGTAGAAGAAGCTGGATAAAATGGGTCCCTTGTTCTTTGCCTCCACTTTCTCAAAAAACCTAAGTCCTTCTGACACATCGGGTAGCATGAATGTACATACAATGACATAAAAGAAACACACTGGAAGTGGCACTTGTCAATCAACAATAACACCTTGTCAAAGGAATAGGCAGTAAGCAAATCAGTAAAGCAAACGTAATATATTGTCGCTAAGCACAGTTGATAACAGAGCGAACAAAAGGTTGAGTCAACAATAGTAGTAACAAGCTCAAAACCCAAAATGATGAGTGATGAGGGCTAAATATAAGATGATATTTGGTTTCCAGATTTAAGCATTAACAGTAGCAACACCGCCTTAGGTGCAGTAGTGGGTATTAATGAAACTCAGGCTACTAAATACCGGACTATACTGCCATAGTGCATTAATTTCGGCTATGCTAGGCCTAGACTGACTGGTATACACTGTTTGTGGGGAAATTATGGTCATGAAAAGGGTACCAGAGGGGTGTGTAGAGTGATTCAATGGAAGAGGCAGTCCTATAAACTGTTCTTCTGCTGGCTATCGTTGGGGCCATTTAAGGATTTACTGGTGAATGCTCTGGTTGAGCTGGGGAGTATCTAAGGAGCTCATAAATATCTGATGAGTCATTTCTGAGTCCGGACTCTAGTGTTACTTTTAGTATTGATGACGTTGTCACTTTTAGTGTTGGGTGGAGGTATTAATTGAATTGTATTTAATTAATTTTTGTTTAATTTTTGAAGTCCACAATAAAGATTGTGTTTTTTTTTACTCATACTAATTGGGTCTCATTGAGTACCTGCTTTTCCTAATGGCTAACACTCGTGCTTATGGCACAGTAATTAAAGAATATTTTTAGGGTACAAGGACTTTTGCATTTGTGACTGTGAACACAGTGAGCAGGCTCAAGTTGCAAGCCCCTCCCACTGCAATATTGCCACACTGACAATTCCCTGCTGTGTTCCGTGCATGCAACCTAAATAATTTTCGGTGGGTGCCCAGGGCTGGATCTCCCCAGAAAAAAAAAAGAATGCAGCCTCTACAGCCCTCTTTAACACTTTTTACCTCTGCATACCCTGTCACCCTCTTTTTCTGTGCCTGTACATGCATCCTGCTGAGGTGGATTCCAGAACCTTGTATTATGTATCAGCACTTCCAGCATATTGGTAAGTGTATGCAGTGCAGCCAGGGTGGAAATAAAGATTGCTCAGCCCAGCCCTGCCCACTAAGGGTAGATTTAGACATGCAATTTTAAACTCCCTTTCCTCTGAAGCCTGATCTGCATTTGGATCGCACTTCAGAAATGTGACACCTCTTCACCACCTGTTTTAACCCCATTTCTGCTGGCTTAGAGTCAAAATCTAAAATATTAAAATCCAGTATTTTATATTTACGTATTTTTTCTTAAGTAGTAGTAAATAGAGATGGCCTTGCGGTCCGCGGCGAATTTTGCTTGTTCGCAAATTCGCAAAAAGTCTGACTTTTGCACTCTGACCGCAATATTAATCACTTAAGCCCCAGCCCTATTTCGGACACTTATTGTTCACAAGTTAAAATCTGTTTTTTTTCCCTAGAAAACTACTTAGAACCCCCAAACATTATATATATATATATATATATATATATATATATATTTTTTTTTAGCAAAGACTCTGGAGAATAAAATGTCGGTCATTGCAATATTTTTTGTCACACGGTATTTGTGCAGCAGTCTTTAAAACGCCATTTTTTTGGAAAAATTACGAAAAGTCACATTTCACTGCATTTAAAAAATACTAAACAGTAAAGTTAGCCCATTTTTTTGTATATTGTGAAAGATGATGTCACGCCGAGTAAATAGATACCCAACATGTTACGGTTTAAAATTGCGCACACCCGTGGAATGGCGACAAACTACGGTCAATAGAGATCTCAATGCTTTAAATTTTTTTAACGGTTACCAGTTTAGAGCTAGAGTGTAGCTCTTTTTTTTTAATTATTGCTCATGCTCTGGCGATTGCGGCGATACCTCACATGTGTGGTTTGAACAGTGATTTAATTTGCGGCTCGATTTCCGTATACATTTTTTTTGTGCGCGAGATGGTGACCGGGGGTGGCTAAAATTATTTTTTCCTATTTATTTTATTTTTTTTTAACTTTATTACAGGTTTTAAAAAAAAAAAAATCTGATCACTTTTATTGCTGTCACAAGCAATGTAAACATCCCTTGTGACACCAATATGCAGTGACAGGTACTCTTTATGGAGGGATTGAGGGTCTAAAAGACCCTAGACCCCTCCACTACACTTTCATGTATGCAAAACGCCGAAAACGGCGTTTTTGCATACAGCCGTTTTTTAAATCTGCTGCCTTTTGCAGCAGAGTAACCCGTAAGTGACATCATGGACGCCCCCCCTGGGTTACGTCATCGGAGACCGATCAAAGCTGCTTCCGGCTTAGATCGGGACTCCATCCAGCTGGCAGACATGCCGGCTGGGTTCTCGGGTCTCCCGATGGGACAGGCGCCCCGAGCAAAGTCGCGGAAGGTGGCAGGAGGGGGGGGCATCCCCTCCCGCTCACCCGGGTAACGATCGAGCGGCTCCCAAGCCGCATCGCTCATTAACGACGGAAAGCCAACCGTCGGCTGTAAACCAAGGTACCGGGATGGTGCCTCTAGCTAGAGGCATCACCCCGGTATAACACCGCAAAGTTTGCCGATGTAGATCTACGTCTCTTTGTGGTAAGTGGTTAAAGGGGAACTCTGACCGCAATATTAAAGGGGAACTCTGACCGCAATATTAAAGGGGCACTCTGACGGGAATAATAAAGGGGAACTCTGACCGCAATATTAAAGGGGCACTCTGACGGGAATAATAAAGGGGCACTCTGATCGCAATATTAAAGGGGTACTCTGACCGCAATATTAAAGGGGCACTCTGACGGGAATAATAAAGGGGAACTCTGACCGCAATATTAAAGGGGTACTCTGACCGCAATATTAAAGGTGCACTCTGATCACAATATGAAAGGGGCACTCTGACGGGAGTAATAAAGGGGCACTCTGACTGGAATAATAAAGGGGAACTCTGAGCGTGACACATAAAGGGGCACTCTCTCTGATGGGGACACACTGGATGTAAAGGGACACTCTGACGGGGACACACTGGATGTAAAGAAGCACTCTGATGGGGACATGGATGTAAAGGAGGGACTCTGACAGGGACACACTGGATGTAAAGGAGGACTCTGATGGGGACACGAACACAGGCTGAATGACGGCGGGGGACACGGCTGCATGACAGCAGTTACATGGGCTGAATGACGGGGGAATACAGATTGGATGAGGGGGGACACAGGCTGGATGAGGGGGGACACAGGCTGTATGAAGGGGGACACAGGCTGGATGAGGGGGGACACAGGATGACAGTGTGTCCCTGTCAGAGTGCCCCTTTATATCCAGTGTGTCCCCGTCAGAGTGCCCCTTTATGTGGGCTAATTTTTGGGGCCTATACTGGCCGACACTTACTTCTTTATCCTGTGAATGCCTAATGTACCTTCAGCCACAGAATACTACGCTCTTAGCTGTCAGGTAAACCCATGTGGGCTAATTTTTGGGGCCAATACTGCCCGACACTTACTTCTGTATACTGTGAATGCCTAATGAACCTTGAGCCAGAGAACACTACGTTCTTAGCTGTCAGGTAAACGCATGTGGGCTAATTTTTGGGGCCTGGAATGACCGTCACTTATTTATTTATCCTGTGAATGCCTAATTTTTCAGACTGGAATTGAAAATCAATGGGTCTGTAAAGGTTCCGCCAAATTGTGGAATGGATGCGGACCCATTTTACAGATGTGTGAATGGACCCTATATGTATTAGACATGTATTTACCGGCTGCTGTCAGTTCTGGCTGATTTATGAAAAAATAAATAGATTTTTTTGCTGTAAAAAAAAAAAAAAATTTTTAGGGCAACTTTTCCGATTGCAATACTTCTGTTATGACATTGTCCATGTGCTGGGACTATTTGTGCACAGCTAGTACGTCTTTTGTGGCTGCAAATATGACCTAAAGGTTTTTAAAGTTCACCTCCCATTAAAGTCAATGGGGCCCGCCGCAAACTCGCTGTTCGCGGACTTTTGAGTAAAACTGCGGCAGGCGGTCCTTAAGTGGTTAAACAGAGGCTAAGATGGCAACTACCTTGGTTGTAATAGATAGATAATTCTTCTTTAAAGTATAATTAAAGGCCACACTTATTTTAGTTTTGGATAGAAAGGATGAAATAAAAAGGAATAGAGTGATTCAATGAAACAAGCCGTGGACATCAGAGGCAGACGCTGCTTCCACCTTCCAATGTGCGTGCTGCCTGGTCCCGGAAGTTCCGTAGTTGCGTGATTGCGATCAACGAAATCCTGACGCGTTTTGTCAGCACATAGGCTGTCGTCATCAAGGGAAGCGGCGTCTGCCTCTTATGTCCAAGGCTTGATTCATTGAATGCCCGTTGTATCTGCTACAATGTTAGTGTATCTATTTTGTATCCAAATAAACCTGTTTGAGCGTACTTCACCATATCAGCCTTTTTTGTTATCCATTATTACTATGAGGAGCGCTGTGGGGGCTGAGGAGTACGGAGATAGCTATTAAGATCTACCAGGTGGATACAAGGAGGATTTCTGTGTCGGGCACAGATGCTCTTAGCAATTGGATCTTCATCCTGCATATACATCCTGTTTGCACTGACCCCCTATAATCAAGGGGTCTGTGCCCTCTGGTAAGCGCTCATGCACACCGGGTGGCCTTTTTGGTGAAGGTGTTAAAGATCCAGTGTGGTTTGATATAGTCATCCCTCAAGAGACTCTGATTATTAGCAATTTTTAGCAATTTTGATTGATTGGTCTATGGTACTATACTCACCAATTTTTCCATTTACTTGGATTTTTCACATATATTGTGTTTGCACGTTGTTCATATATGATTGTATGTTTGCAACAGTGACTCACTAATATTGTTTTTGCACATCGTTCTTATAAGGTTTCTTGTTTGCAATAATTTTTTCTCAATACTTCAGAGTATATTAGGTGAGCGCAGCATATTATACTTCACTGTATATTTATTTCATTTGTCAAGTTTTCACGGGTTTGTTGCAGCTCCCATTTTTTGGTGTACGACATCTGTATATGTGTGTTATATACACATATATTCAATTGCACATTCATTTAATTTTGGGTGTTGATTTAATATTGTTATAAATTTTTCTGTCGCGCAGATACTATTGGCGATTAATGCTAATATTATTTCTACATCTCCTTAACATTGGAGAGATTTCCTCTTACGTATTCTTGGGTCTATAGGACAAGAAGTGAAGGGAGAACTCCCCATGGGACGTATATGGCAAAAAAACTGACAGGGTTTTTTTCTATCTAGTTAAAAAAAAAGGAAAGTAGGGGGCTGTCAGGACTTGAATCATCTGCTGGTGGCACTGCACTTCCCAGAGTTGGAGGTTGTAGTTCTACTTGATGCTGGCTGTTGGGAGGGTATTTGATCCCTGCTCTACTGTTACACTTTGCTCTGTTTTGCTTTGCTGCCAGATACTGCTTTATCCTGTGTCTGCTCTTGATCATGCTGTTTGCCTTGTACCTCTCCCCTGAAACGTAGTGCCTTGTTCATACTCCTTGTTCCTGATCCCAATTTTGGTTACCCACTTCCCTGCACCCTGCATGTTCCCTGCACCTTTAGTTTTTCCCTGCTTTTCTGTGTTCCCCATTTGTATACATTGTATATAGTCAGTTCACTAGTTAGGCTTTCTGTTACTCTGTTAGGTTGTTTAATTAGGTGTTTTGTTACTGAGTTTTTGGTTCACTCATTTCTTTATGTTTGCTGGTGTTTGGAAGGATTTTGGTTTCACTGTAAATAAATCTTTAAATATATATGGTATGGTCCCAGTTTCCTGAGTGTAGCTATGCCGAATTGCAGCTGAATCCTGACAGGGGCAAAATAGTCATAAGCTGCACAGAACGGGGAATACTTACGCTTGGGCATTGTAGATTATTCAGCATGGTAAATCCTAATGATAAACTATTTGTTCCCGCTTAGTCTGTTAAATGTACAGAACGCGTTTTTCCTAAGGTGAGGAGAGGGGGATGTGTTCTGTAGTAACACATTTCCTGTCCTAGAAGGACAATGCTGCTCTTCCAAAGATAGAATATAGTGACCGTTGTCACCCTAGGGCAGGAAGTGTGTTACTGGCAGGATGTCCAGCATAATAAAGGAAAAAATCCTAGGAAAAAAATGAATGCAGCCACCACATCTAAAGATTAATAAACTGCAATAAATTAATTGTTTATTCTTGGGTTTAAATACACTTTAATGTTATATCGTCATTTTAAACCTGCACTTTGACATACTTTGTGGAAACTCCAAATTTTAATGTCAGTTTAGGGATTATTTGTGTGTGTTTATGCTGATTTATTGACTAGATTTATTGACTAATCAAATTGGAGTTTTCTAGTCTTGAAACTCTTTTGCAGTGTTTATATAAAATGGAGTATATTAAACATAAGTCACATAAGTCCCCTGTGTGTAGTTCTGTAGACAACTACCTGCCAAGCATTCTGTGATTCTTGTACTGATTTATTTTGCATAGTTTTTTTAAGCTTTTTTTTTTTGTACCTAAACTTTTGCTAAGACTAAATCTAGTGATACTCTCCAACTCAGTCATATTTTCCAATATCATACGTAAGTCCAGTTGTTTTCCACAAAGTCTTGTATTTCTCACAGGATGCAATTAAACCGTTGGCTGACTTGGACATTTGATTTGCTCATCTGCTAGCACAGTATAGGAAAGTAACTCTTAAAACAACAAAGTAATAAAAAAAGCCACAGGCATGCCAACAGTCAGCATTTTAAATGGTCACTAATTCTAGTAATTGTAGTGTAGCCACTTAATATATGCCCACTGTAGCCACAAATCCTCAACTGGGTCAACTAAGTAGTAGTTCTCCAAAATTTGCTGATGTGCATTTCTGTACAAATATGAAATTTTATCAAGCTATCAATTGACAGCAATTATTTTACAACAACATGGGTATTATTTTATCAAATGTCAGGTTTCAAGTTTTCCTGTTTTTTTTGATTGGATATTCTAATACATTGGAGTCATGCAATATTTTAATTATAGTAGATTTTTTGCTAATTGTTGTGTTTGCAAATGATAGTTTAAACTTACTAAACTCAATATTGCATAGATCAATTACCTTTACTGCATGAACATTATATTATCAATTATTATTTATATTATTTCCATAAAAACCTATTAAAAGTGAAAAATTCCCTTTTAGACTGTTGTCACTGGAACAGATGTCCTCATTGCAAGAATATTCCTTGTTTTAATGACAGTGGATTTCTCATCACAATGTGTCCCTATGACAATGATCACAAAGACAAATACAGAGCATGAAGCTCCCCATTGAGGGCACAGACAGCAATAAAAAACAGGCAAGAGTTCTAATCCTACTCACATTCTTTGAAAAATAGGGAAATACAGGTTTTTAGGTATACATACACTTTAAATTGTAATTCCATCCAAAACATTTTTGTAGTTTTGGAAGGGGGGGGGGGGATTTTCCTTTTCTGTCTCTGTATGGAACCAATAGAGATGGGTGATGAGTCACTCCTCTGACTCATTCAGCTGAGTATGTACTTTGATCTTCAGCTATCCAGCTTTATATATTGAAGGCTTTTTTCAGCAAAGCAGCTAAGCTTGTGTTTCATCATTTGTTTATATATATATATATATATATATAGTATATAGTATATAGGGGTGTGTGGCGCGCTTTTAGAAGTGGAAATAGGTGATTAAAATAAATGTGCTTATGTTAAATAAATAAATAATATATTCTGTGGTGAGGTAGGTGTGTTGATTGGTTCTGCAATACCTATTAGAGTGTTCAGTTCAATAAAACTTTCCAAAATTAAAATATTTTTCCGCAAAAGTGCCAAGTGTTGTCAGTCTATGAAAGTGCTGAGTGCTTATATTCTTCAATCACTAAATAACTTAATCAATTAATATGTGTAAACCTTCAATTAATAGGTGAATCCCAATGCATAAATAAATAATTTCATCAGTCCATAAAAATTATTATCACACTTCAGTATATATCCATATGTGAATAAATAAATAAATAAATGGGTTTATTCTTAAATTTATAAAGTGCAGTCCTCAGTGAATGTCCATAAATATTTTCCACCGCAAAAAATCTGTGCTAGTATATCCAGCTGTGCAATTTCCTTATAGCAAACACAAAAGTGCATCCATGCAAATAATTAAGGTGCAGTGACTCGTTCCTCCACCAGGTGTCACCTATGGGTGTCCTAACTTCTCACCTCAGTACTTGAAACAATCGCCTGAATATATATTAGCCCTCGGTTGGGTGCTTTCTGACCCGGATGTCCTGTCTAATGATTACTTCTGATGGTATCGGGTTCCTTAACAGGGGTCTTATCTCGATGTTTATATGGTCCTTAGTGATCCCAATCTGCTAGCGTTACCTCGGGCTCATTAAGCAAAGAGAGCCATCATGGTGTAGTATGTCAAAAATCACTTTTATTAATAAAATCAAGTATCGCACTTACATATTGTTGTAAGGGTACAAGCGTGTAAAAAAACTCGGCGGCGTTGGGAGACACTTCGCTCCGGTGACTCCCTGAGGAAGTCACGTGACGTGACGTAACGCGTAGGAGGAGCCGCCAGCATACCGGAAGTGACGTTACGGACCGGAGCGAAGTGTCTCCCAACGCCGCCGAGTTTCTTTACACGCTTGTACCCTTACAACAATATGTAAGTGCGATACTTGATTTTATTAATAAAAGTGGTTTTTGACATACTACACCATGATGGCTCTCTTTGCTTAATGAGCCCGAGGTAACGCTAGCAGATTGGGATCACTAAGGACCATATAAACATCGAGATAAGACCCCTGTTAAGGAACCCGATACCGTCAGAAGGAATCATTAGACAGGACATCCGGGCCAGAAAGCACCCAACCGAGGGCTAATATTTATTCAGGCGATTGTTTAAAGTACTAAGGTGAGAAGTTAGGACACCCATAGGTGACACCTGGTGGAGGAACGAGTCACTGCACCTTAATTATTTGCATGGATGCACTTTTGTGTTTGCTATAAGGAAATTGCACAGCTGGATATACTAGCACAGATTTTTTGCGGTGGAAAATATTTATGGACATTCACTGAGGACTGCACTTTATAAATTTAAGAATAAACCCATTTATTTGTTTATTTATTCCCATATGGATATATACTGAAGTGTGATAATAATTTTTATGGACTGATGAAATTATTTATTTATGCATTGGGATTCACCTATTAATTGAAGGTTTACACATATTAATTGATTAAGTTATTTAGTGATTGAAGAATATAAGCACTCAGCACTTTCATAGACTGACAACACTTGGCACTTTTGCGGAAAAATTTTAATTTTGGAAAGTTTTATTGAACTGAACAATCTAATAGGTATTGCAGAACCAATCAACACACCTACCTCACCACAGAATATATTATTTATTTATTTAACATAAGCACATTTATTTTAATCACCTATTTCCACTTCTAAAAGCGCGCCACACACCCCTATATACAATATTTCACTAACTGGTGTCTGGTACCAGTATAGTGGCGCAGCATTTAGAAAGGGACCCATAACCTCCAACAGCGCAGGTATCACCTACACATATACAATTATATATATATATATATATATATATACCAAAATGCTATTCATTCCATTTGAGAAGATAATTTTTTAATATTTTTAAGTTCAGTTTGGTTTGAACAGATAATGCACTAACTGTTTCTAAAATTTAGTTAAAAAAAAACATATATTAATAATTTACAGATGGTATATATTACCACAGAGATTATTTAGGGTTATCTATCTTTGGAAAAAACTGCTGACACTTTTTGGTCCAGTCTCACAACTGTCAAAATACAGGAAATATGTTGAGAACAAATTTCACAACCTCCTAAAATGCAGCCAACTTCTAACAGCAGACTTTTGAGCTTTATTGGATTTTATTTTTAGAGTGTGGTCCTACTATCAGCATATTTTGCTGACAACTTGTTTGGTATTTTCAAAAGGCAGGAACAACAGGGTTCTCCATATTTAGCTGAAGTCATCAATGTATTACCAATGTACTAATCATCACTGTGACAGCCTATGCTAAAATGTTTCTAAACATTCTAAGGATGTTTTGGATAGAGTGGGCAAAAGTTAACAACCCTGTTAGAATTGAATTGCTGTATGTGTCCCTGCTGCGAAGTTTGATTTTCTCTAGATTTCTTGGTGACCATTGTATCTGAAAGTGATGGGGAAAATCAAAATATTGAATTGAATATTGCCCAGCTCAGCAACCCATGGAATGATCTCTCCCTTCAGAGTGGTTCCGAATCCTCCTTACAATACTTTCCAACTCCAGGCATTAATCATGTATAAAATACCAAATAACACTTCTCATAGCGTAAATCCGGTTAAACAATTTATTAACATTGGGTAAAAACACTTACAAAATGTCACACTTGAAATTGGCTTTGAAAAACAACACAACCCAGAATTCTCTGCGATGTGCGCACATGCCTAATGACGTCATGACTTCCGACCAATATCTAATGAAATGCATTGGGTGGAGCGGAAAGCCATGACATCACTTTGAATGCATACTCATCACAGGGAATTTTGGGTTATGTAAATTTCCGATGCTGATTTCAAGTACGATGTTTTGTAAGTGATTTTAACCAATCTTAATAAATTGTTTAACCAGATTCACACTATTGGAATTGTTATTTGGTATTTTTTACATGATTAATGCCTGGAGTTGGAAAGTATTGTAAGGAGGAACCACTCTAAGGGGAGAGATCATTCCATGGGTTGCCGAGCTGGGGAATATTCAACTCAACATGTTTTGTGTTTGACTTCTCTTACAGGGGTTACGGGCACTCTGCTAATCCTCAGAGTGATTTGTGGTGGAGAACATGTGGTGTTATCACAGCGTTCTTAGTCCCATTGAAGATTTGCATTTTTGGATTCGCTGAAGGATCATGCTGTTGGTGTATTGGAATTTCACGTCACCTGCTAATGTTTTTTGGACTAATTGTTTCTCACTCATGTACTAATTGTTGCACATGTTAATAAAGCGCTGCACATATTTATCACAGTCATAATTGTATGGAGTGCAGCACATGTCACAATAATTACGAATAATTCCCACGCAGAGGATATGAACAGAAGAACATTAGAGAAATTAGATCAATGATATATAAGATTTATAAAACAATGACACTCAGCTGGTGGAGCCAATGGTCAACACTAGGTGCCTGGATCCTAAGACCCAGTGGCTAGAGGGAGGGGAGAGGGTATGGTTGAACCCCACAAACTCAAAGTGGAAAGGGAACAACCTGAGTAGACTGTCAAGACTTTTAACCCCTTACCACCCAATCTAAAAAAAAAAAAAAAAAAAAACGTTATGGCTATACATACATATATATTAACTATACCATAGGACTTACAGGAAAGGTGTGTGGATATGTGCACCAGAACAGGCCTGTGTATGTGTGGTTTGTGTATTCCAGGAGAGGTATGTCTGTTTTCTTGCCTGTAAGGCAGGCTTTGGCCCTCATATCACTGTACACACTACTAGCTAAGGGCTCTATCACACTATGGATGGGGAAATATTTACACCTATCTCAATTTTTTTCTCCAAATACACTATATTACCAAAAGTATTGGGACACCTGCCTTTACACGCACATGAACTTTGATGGCATTCTAGTCTTAGTCCGTAGGATTCAATATTCAGTTGGCCCACTCTTTGCAGCTATAACAGCTTCAACTCTTCTGGGAAGGCTGTCTACAAAGTTTAGGAGTGTGTCTATGGGAATGTTTGACCATTCTTCCAGAAGCGCAATTGTGAGGTCAGGCACTGATGTTAGAGAGAAGGCCTAGCTCGCAGTCTGTGCTCTAATTCATCCCAAAGGTGTTCTATCAGGTTGAGGTCAGGACTCTGTGCAGGCCAGTCAAGTTCCTCCACCCCAAACTCACTCCATGTCTTTATGGACCTTGCTTTGTGCACTGGTGCACAGCCATGTTGGAAAAGGAAGAGGCCATCAAATTTGTATGTAATTGGTTTTGTTTGTACAAAATTAATACCCTTACCTGTTAAAGCAAAGCTCCACCCAAAAGGGGAAGTTCCGCTTTAAGGCCTCCATCCCCCCCTCCTCTTCAACTAATGACAACTATCTGACAGGAAGTTCTTCTCTCCCCCTCCCTCCCTGCAGTCTTCTGGGACTTGTCACAGGTCCCAGAAGACTGCAGAACTATTCACAATGCGCAGCGCGACTCAGGCATGTACAGTGGGCCCCTCCCCATCCCTGTCTGCAGTCTTCTGGGACTTGTCACAGGTCTAGAAGACTGCAGAACTATTCTCAATGCTCAGCGCGGCTCACGCATGTACAGCGGGCGCCTGGTTGTGGAGCTGTAAGCTGTCACAGCCGGTCCACAGTTTAAATGCGAGCACTGGGGAGAGTAACCCGTGGGAAGGGACAGCTTGGGTGAGCACATTGCTGGATCCTGGGACAGGTGAGTGTGTTTATTAAAAGTTAGCAGCTACAGTTTTTGTAGCTGCTACCTTTTAACAAACCAAAAAACGACTGGAGCTCCTCTTCAAAACAAATATTTCATGATCTGTATAGAAAGATTGCACATCCAAAGGCAGGACATAATGAAGTAATATTATTTCTGCCTGTATCTTTAGATTGTCTAGCTATTTTGATACGTACTGTCCACTGAAGGTAACCTCTTTGCCCTCATTGTTTCAGTTTGAAGTACCTAGGTTAGTGTTGGCCTCTTATAAGGGTTCAAATACACTGGTCTATTTGCAAGCAATAAAATGCATACACTTTGTTGGTTCATATCTATTTAAAAGTATATATATGATAATATTCTATGGTTTTAGAACACCTGCACCGTCCTTATTCTGTATGTTTTACCCTTACTTTGCATAACGAATAAACAAAAATCACAAACATAGGCTTTCTTGTATATACAGAAATGTAGTTCCTAAGGCATACTGAGTACTGTCTATGAAAGTATTTGTACAAAGAACGGTTCATGTTGCTCGGGCACCTTTCACACATGTGTAGTACTTTACTGCACACATATATGCCTCATGTTAACATGTGCTGCAATAAAGTGAATGTAAACCCATATTCATTTTTAAATAACAAAAATGTCATACTTACCTACTCTGTGTAATGTTTTTGCAGCCCTGATCCTACTCTTCTCAGGCTTGCTTGCCATGGGGGCACTCGCACGAACTTGCTCCCGAGCCACAGTCTGTGTGTTCATTGATACACAGGGCATGGCTCGGCCCTATCCCCAGCTCCCTCCTCACTGGTTGTGATTGACAGCAGTGTGAGCCAATTGTTGTCCCTGAGCCTATGAGGAGGGAGAGAGTGAAGAGAGCTGCTGCTCTTGTGCACAGAGCTGGATCGAGATCGGGCTCAGGTAAGTATGAAGAGGGAGGGCTGGGGCTGCACTTAGCAAATTTTTTACCTTAATGCATTTCAAGGCAGTCTATTAATTTTGATTGCATTCAAAGCTTGGTAAGCACCATTTTTGTTCTCATCTGATTGCCATTATGTGCTTTAACACATTTGCACTGAGAAGCATTTGCAAGGTCATTGGGATGCAATTCATTTGAATGGAATGACATTGCACCACTGAACATACCTTGCAGTAACGTACAGTAAAACATATGTTTTTTACATGTTGCTACAAAGTACACATTAAGCCAGTCTAACAGTAGTCAATAAGATAATACTTTTTATCTTAGACACTTTAAAATATAATGCCCCTCATTTGAAGCTATTTTCCATACAATAACTTGCATTCTAGTTTACCTTTTCAATTATTAAAGCAGAACTTTACCCATAACAACTTGATACAAAAATATTGTTCCTTAGCAAGGAACATTCATTACACATTAATAATTATGGTCTTGGCAATGGTGCTGCAGCTCGGTTTCAGGGTCTTGGCAATCTTCTTATAGCCTAGGCCATCTTTATGTAAAGCAACAATTCTTTTTTTCATATCCTCAGAGAGTTCTTTGCCATGAGGTGCCATGTTGAACTTCCAGTGAGAGCGATAACACCAAATTTAACACACCTGCTCCCCATTCACACCTGAGACCTTGTAACGTTAACAAGTCACATGACACCGGGGAGGGAAAATGGCTAATTGGGCCTAATTTGGACATTTTCACTTAGGGGTGTACTCAATTTTGTTGCCAGAGGTTTAGACAATAATGGCTGTGTGTTGAGTTATTTTGAGGGGATAGCAAATTTACACTGTTATACAAACTGTTAATGCGAACTGATTGCAGAGTGTATATTAAGTTAATGATACCCCGCAATCAGTTTGCAAAATGTCCGATGCGGACAAAGAAAGATCCTGCACAAGTTTGGTCTGAATGCGATGCAAATTCAGCCATTCAGTTTGTATGGCTGAATTTGCATCGTACAGACATCACATGTGATCTGCATAAAATGCGGTGCGAATCACATGCAATGTCTGGCATCACACTAGTGTGAACCGGCTCTAAGTCATCAACTGATCCAGGTTTCTTGGTTCCAACTGTAAATGACACTAGCCAAACCACTGAGTGAATTTGTAACTAATCATCCATATAACATAACCACATAAATTTAATTCAGTATCAATATTTATCTTCATAGCATATTTTCCACTTCCCAGAGCTTCCTAATACATGTCATTTTTTACATTATTAAACTGTTCTCTGATGGAGAATACGTTTTGATGGTTGTCATGGTTCATTTTTTGCTTTGCCTCTATTCTTTTGAGTGTTAATATGCAAAAAAAGTAACTTTAACTCCCATTTCCAGATGGCATTAATACATACATGACTTAATCACTGTTTTAAGGATAAATGCTGCAGCTGAAACCAGTAATGCTATGGCAACCTTACTGCCAATTCATCTGTCTTTCAGGGCTGTGTGCTGAAACATTGAGCATAACATAATGTTCCAGCAGTGTTGTCCTCTACCTAATCTGTTCTCAGGGACTGGGCAATGTGATTGATTACTTTGAAATTGGTTATAACTACAGTTTTGCGCTACCCATAGTTCTGTGCTTTATGGAAAATTAATGTTAGCATACAGTGTAAATTTCCAACTTTTTGAGTAGCTAAAGTACAGATTTAATAAATCATTGATTATAACGTGCCAGAACACAACTCATAATTTACCCTTAAAATAAAAAAAAATTAAAAAAAAAGTGAATTTCTTGATCCTTTGATGATCTTATAAATCCAGCCATGTAATCTATTTTGTAGGGTCAGATAGCTGAAGTTCATCATCGGTATTTTTAATATATTATTATAGTTCTTGAGTAATTTAACCCCTTTATGCCTAAGGGTAAAGCAAATTGTAATGCCTAAGCACAATTTTGCAACTTTGACATGTGTTATTAAAACTGTACATATCATTCATCACAACTACTTTGTGCATCCAGATGGATTATACCTTGTTTTTTTTCCCAGGATGAATTGGGCTTTAATTTGGTGGTAAATGGCAATGGTTTATCTCCTAATTTTTTTATTATCAAAGAAAAACTGATCCAAAATAGTAAAACAAAAATATTTTTTATATTTAGATGTATATTTCTTGCTACTACTATAACCTTCCACCAAAGAACAACCCAAAATAAATTCTCCTGCTCCTGACAATCACAACGATACCACATATGTGTATGTTAGTTGTTGTTTGTACCCGTAGTACAGCCCAGAAACAATAGTGCGCATTTTGGGGTTTTCTTTTTTACTACCTAAAACACAGTGGAGTTGATTTACTAAAGGCAAATCCACTGTGCACTACAAGTTCACTGCAAGTGCACTTGGAAGTGCAGTCACTGTAGATTTTAGGGGAAGCTCTGCTGATTTCTATTATCCAATCATGTGCAAGCAAAAATGCTGTTTTCTTTATTTTCCTTGCATGTCCCCCTTTAGATCTAAAGCGACTGCACTTATAGTGCACAGTGGATTTGCCTTTAGTAAATAAGCCCCACTGACATTGACTATGTCAGTGGGGCTACACAGCCCCACTGCGGAGACACAGCTGTCAGGTCCCCATGCATCTCTGTGGGGGAATCGTATGGGAACGGACCATCTGTCCGTTCTCATCCGATCCCATCCGATCTGCTGGACGGGCTAATATTTAAAAAGGGCATCAAAAAAATATTTAAAAGGGGACAAAGTCTTTATCAAACAGCTACAGACCACTTAGTATAATTTCAATAGTGAGGAAGATACTTGAGAGTTTAATAAAAGGCCACATAGAATAGTTTTAGCTAGAAAACAATATTTTAAGCAATAGTCAGCATGGATTCATAAAAAAAATGAAACAAATCTAATATCTTTTTTGAGGAAGTAAACATAAACTTAGACAAAGGAGAGGCTGTGGACGTAGTATACTTGGATTTTGCAAAAGCGTTTGACACAGTTCCCCACACACGGCTAATGGGTGAGTTAAAGTCTACAGGCTTAGAAAAATTTAGTTTGTAAATGGATAGAAAACTGGCTAAAATACAGTATTTAAAGAGTAGTGAATACTACTATTATACTCTGAATGATTTAGGGTTATCAGTGGTGTACCCCAAGGTTCAGTGTTGGGACTTATTTATAAATCATATGTAGTGTAGGGAATATAGAATTAAAAGTACCATTTCAGTGTTTGCAGATGACACCAAGCTATACAGTAGAATTATGTTTTCACAGGATGTCTCCACTTTACTAGCCAACCTCAATGCACTATTTAATTAGGGAACTATGTGGCAAATAAGGTTTAATGTTGATTAATGTAAAGTTATGCACTTGGGGGTTAAAAATATGCATGCATCTCACATTCCAGGAGGAGAACAGCTGGGGGAATCAATGGTTGAAAAGGATCTGGGTGTTCTGGTAAAACATAAACTTAACAATAGCATGGAATGCCAGGCTGCAGTTTCTAAAGCTAGGAAAATACTTTCTTGTATTAAAAGAGGTATGTATAGGCTTCAGAGAGAGAGACATAATTTTGATCCTGTACAACTCATTGGTAGTACCCCTTCTGAGCAATGCAACTCAATTTTGGGCATTTATTCACAAAAAGGATATCTGGAGAAAGTGCAGAGAGGGGGAACCAAACCAATAAGAGGCATGGAGGAGCTCAGCTATGAGGACAGATTAGCTAAACTGAATTAACTGAGCAGCAGTATTTCTGGCCAGCTCATTAGATTGTTTTAAAAAAAGTGCTGGATGCATTTCTAAATGCACACAATATAACTGAATACTAACATTTACCCTACATTCATACCGTATGCAGTTGACGTGTTTTTGGAAAGGGTCAGGGACTTTTTTGCAGCTTTTTGTGTGTAATAGACTTGGAGTCGCACCAGAAACGCAAGTGTGCGTTTGTAATGCAATTGTTGCGTTTTGTGTTACATTATCTCCTAAACCAATCGGACTGGTTTATTTGCATATCAATGGGGGGAACCTAGCTTCTTAACACAGAATCTAACTAACAAATACAATTGCTATAAAATCCTTAAATATCCATAGCAACACATTTCACCTCTCCCCTCGTCTTTCTCCAGGAAATGGTGAAATAAACCCCCCGTATTGTAAATGGGGGGGGAAAATTCCCTTTCGACTCCCGTATGTCCTGGGCAATCAGACAAAGTCCCTGGAAACCTCCAATATTCTTTGAGCAGGGTTAGCAATGTCCTTGGCAGTCTGTGGAAAGAGAATTCCAGATGAGGAGAGTCCCATGTCCTCCTTCCTTGTCCTCCTGGTCATAAGGAAATGCTCAGATTAAAGTCTATTCCAATTCAGCTACCATCAGAAAATCATCAGCATATTCCTCAGGCTCTCATTCGATCTTCTGGTCTGCCTCATCTTATCTGGCTTGGTCATCTGCTCTGCCGGATCCACCTCTCGATGCTCAGTACCTTAAAAGAGTAAGAGACAAAGTAGATTATATGTTCCTTCCACCTGTGCCAAAAAAATAGCTCACTGCTCACATTTCTCAATCTGACCATTAACTGCAAAACTATTGTAGAGTGCCCACTGTTGCCTTGAAACACTTTTAAGGAAAGGCATTAACTTCCAACGCAAAAAATAAACCTGAATGTCTCTCCTTGCTGTCCTGCGAACACAAGCCTGCTGTTGTCCAATCTTTACAGCATGGCAGTATCTAGCAAAATGCCCCATTCTATGACAACAAAAACAATTAATGCGACTGAATCTACCATTCCCAACCACCTGCATCCACATCTTGAACAATGCTGGTGTAGGAATCCCATCTATTTCCTCTCTAGGGACCCTCACCTTAAGTAAATCAGTCCACATGTGTTTCCTGGAGACCATAGACCTTGCATTCCTTGCATCCGACTCAACTTGGCCATCACTATTTGAGCTTACCAGATCCTCAGCTTCCCGCTTATGGGAAGTAACAGTGCTATATGTCCCACTTTTGCTTACAGGCTTAGGGTCTTTGTCCTTTGTTAGGGCATCATTAGATTTTTTTATGAGGGCTGCACACCGCTCATTCAAATCTTCAGCTCTGCCTACAGGAGTTTGAACACACTTCAAAGCCACTGCTGGTTTAACTTTAAATGCGCTATTTCCTAAATCATTTGCCTTGCTTGCAGTGTCTTCCAAACACTCGGTCACCATTGCAAGCTGTTCCTTGAGCTCTGTTTGGGTATACCCCTTTACCACTTCATTTAGTTCATCATGAGCAGTATCCCACAAACCATTCTGGCCACCATGCTCACAAGTTTTTTTCCTTTTTCTCTGTTGTGTGATTATTGGACATGCCTGACACTTATCCAGATCATCACTAACATCAGAATAGGACACATACTCATCATCTGAAGACTGGAGCGGGTCTTCGGGATTCCATGTGGGATCTGCAATCATCGCGCTCACTTTACACTTCTCCTCTAAGGCAACTACTCGACAGGCATTACTTCCCATACATTCTTTGGTCATAACAAACATCTTTTTCACTTCCTGCAACTCTCTCTCAAGCGCTTCATTCTTCTGCACCTCACGGCAAAGGGCCTGCACAACTACCCACCCAGTAGTGGCAGCGGCTTTCTGCTCTTTCTTAGAATATACTCTCAAATCTAAACACCAAACCTGCATACCAAGTTCAGTACCTAGGTCTAGATAGATTTGAGCCCCATATTTATTCAATTCCTCTGCAATGTGTTTCCAGTACCCAAAACAGACCCATGTTGGAATCACTCCATTCTTAGAAGCTGATTCCTTCCCTCCAGCTCTCTTGCTTTTTTTTAAACAGAGTATGCATCTCTACTCTCAGGGGCAACACAAATGCAAAAACAATCACAGTCTTTATGTATTGTCCTGGCTCAAAGTGACTGTGCTTAGGGCTTTTTCACTAAACTGCAGACTCTAGCAGCAATTCAATGAATAATACTCATACACCCTCTATAACACAAGTTTTCATCCAAATATTCTATATTTAGTGACCAAGCAGTATCCTGCCAAACTATGTAACAAATGTGGGAACAACTAAATTTATAATGAAGGTATACTGGACAGCCACGTAAATATCTAGTGAATATTTAAAATGAACAGACACAGCAAGAGCAGTTTTGATAAAAAGCATAAAACAAATCTTTACTGGACATCAAAATACATAAAGTTCCTTATGCATAAAATTTACCATAAACCATAACAAGACTCAAACATACCCTCCTATTCCCAATATCCCAAAGAAAGGTCAAATAATACTTAACTCTAGCAACAGCTTGCACTTGATATCTGGAACAATATAAAGAAAACAGAAACGGAGCGCCTCTAAGTGCAGCATTTATTGAACAATATCAGACACATAGTAATGGCAACTCACATGTTGAAGAGAAAAGACAAGCTATGAACACTTTACACTTGAAAAAAGAGCGCGCATGCCCGGTGGGAGCCGTGCGCGAGCTCTGAAACGCGTCGTGTCATCCCATAGCCTCCGGTGACGTCACGCAGCATACGCTGCGTTCCAGCTTGGTCCATTGGCACCCAGCTGCATCCGGAAGACTGACGATTCCCAGGACAGAGTCGTTCCGCCTTTTCAGACCGGCTTTCGGCATCTCCACTCTTCAGGACCCCTGGATTTCCACCAGCTTACCACCGGAGTGTTCATAGCTTGTCTTTTCTCTTCAACATGTGAGTTGAGTGCTCCATTTCTGTTTTCTTTATATTGTTCCACAGCACCGACTTCACTGTGTCCCACGGAGCAGCCCTTACAGCAGCATTTGGACTTAGTCTGATCTACATCTTTGGACTTTTTACCCCTTCATACCTAGTCCATAGACTGTTTATTATTTCAGTCCAGCCATATCTGTGTTTTAGCTTTTAGTAGTCCTGCACCACCCCGACTAGCTTATTACTCAGTTTTTTTCTTGTATATTGATATCTGGAACAGGACAATGAAATCCTGGCTGCATCTTTCCACAGCTCCAAGCAGCAAAACCTCTCAAAACGAACCTCCTTTTCCACCATGCTAGAGAATCTGTTTATAGTCCTGTAGACCAGAGACCACCCACAGGATGTAAATAATCCTGCTGACCACTCACAGGTTGTTTTGTGACGTGAGTGATGTCAGCAAGACATGGTTGCACCTCCTCCCAAAACCACATGATCAATTGGATATACGGCAGCCATTTTTAAACACAACGTCAAAGCTCATCAAACCACCTGTGGGTGAGAGATATTATTACACATGTTTGGGATCATTTGTCATGAATTAGTTAAAAATATCCAAAACTGATACAGTTTTTTTTTTTTGCCTTCCTCTAGATCAACCGTAGATATGATTGTGTATATGGAGGTGTTCTATTTTTTCTTTCTATCAGTTTAACTAGATGGACTTAGTCTCCAAAACATGGAAATAAAGAGATAGGAGGTCTAAAGGACCCCTATATTAGTTCACTTACAGGGAGGTGAATTATTCTGCAAAACAGTGGCATTCCTAGAAGGTGGCTGGTCCGCCTAGTATAGTCAAGTTAGGGGTGCTCTAGGATGGCACCCAATGCTAAATGTATATTGCCACATTTAAGCCCCAAGCAGCCCTGTCAGACCTTTCTGTGTATGCATTATATTGATGTCTATTTGCTGCCTGCATCTTGGAATAGCTGACTGATCGTCACCTGTGTAATGCATACAATTGCACATTTGGGGACCATGTATTGTCAGGATTAGAAATCTTTGCCCATTGTGAAGTTGCTGCTTTTTTAGAGGTTAAAATTACTATGTATAAGTCCCCTGTAGGCATATTACTATCAAAGCATTAGGCTTATTTTTTGCAACAGTGCCTAATTTTTACCGCTACTTAGACAATTAATTGAAATTAATTATTAATTGAAATTATTAAATTTCTTTAGCATGTAGACAGCTCCTCCTTTTCTGCCACTTTAAGTGCCGATTCACACAGGTGCGATGTGGGAACCCTGCGAATCCACTGCAGGTTCCCGCATTGCACCGGACTCACAGGCAGTTCACACTGCCATATGTGAACTGCTGGGAGTGTCAATACAAAGTTAATGACACCCACAGATTAGTTTGCATATTGCAGTGAGAACTGTCTATTGGGACAGGAATCAGATCGCATGGGTGTGAACACCCATGCGATCCGATTCTGGTGCGGACCAAAACAAGGATCCTGCATGACTTTGGGGCACTCTAACTACATACACTGCTATCAAAACCTTTAATTTAATTTTGTTTAAAGTTATTATATATAAAACATTTTCTTTCCAAGATTTTATTGAGTTTTTACAATGAAGTATAACAATACAGTGTAAAGTTGAGTATTCTAATAAAAAGTGTCCAAACAGTAAATAGGAACATTGCGAGGACCAAGTAACTTTATTCAACTTGAATTCCGTTTCTATCAAAAATCAAAAATTAAATGTATGGATTATAAGAAAGTGCCGACTTACTGGAATATACACTGCCTGGCCAAAAAAAAAGTTGCCACCAAATAAAAAAGTCACACATGTTGGATCGCCTTTATCTTTGATTACGGCATGCATTCGCTGTGACATTGTTTTGATAAGCTTCTGCAATGTATAAGATTTATTTCTGTCCAGTGTTGCATTAATTTTTCACCAAGATCTTGTATTGATGATGGGAGAGTCGAACCACTGCGCAAAGCCTTCTCCAGCACATCCCAAAAATTCTCAATGGGGTTAAGTTCAGGACTCTGAGGTGGCCAATCCATGTGTGAAAATTATGTCTTATGCTCCCTGAACCACTCTTTCACAATTTGAGCCCAATGAATCCTGGCATTGTCACCTTGGAATATGCCCGTGCTATCAGAAAAGAAAAAATGGATTGATGGAATAACCTGGTCATTCAGTGTATTCAGGTAATCAGCTGACCTCATTCTTTGGGCACATGCAGTAACTATCCAATAGGATGGTTACTGCATGCTTCGTTTATTTAGTTGCTTAGTTAATTCCAGGTGGCAACTTTTTTTTTTTGGCCAGGCAGTGTATAAAACATTTATATAGTGCTACCCCTGTAGGAACTGCTGGTTAAGATGGGTCCTTTGTTCTTTGCCTCAACCTCCATACGAGCTTCAGCCCCTCTGACACAACAGGTTGAGTGTACAAAGCATGCAAAACCACAGAAAATCACTGAAAGTAATATCTGGTACTGTAACCATTAATATTTTTATGTCCAAGAAAACAGACAATGAACCAGTTAGCAAAATTGATATATTGTCAGTCGATATGGTGGGTAAAGAGGCAAGCATGGAAAGAGATTGACAAAGGCAATAACACAATTTAGCATACAGAGTGCTTATTAATAAGGACTGGGCATAAGATGACACTTGACGTCGAGATCAGCATAAACAGTAGCAAGGTTACCTAAAGCAGCAGCAGGCAGTAATAAAGCTTGATTTACTGAATACAGGAGACTACCCAAATGCACTATTGGCGACTATGCTAGGCGTAGACTGACGGGATGGGCACTGCCCACAAAAAAAAAAAAAAAGGGAGAAGGGGTAAAAAAGGACTTGCAGGATTGTTTTGCTGGAGGGGCAGTGCTTTGTATTCTGCTAGCTTTTGGTAGGGGCCCTTAGGAGGCGGTGGTGCACTTAGTGACAGTTTTAGCAAACCAGCATGCAGTATATAGTAGATGCAGTAAATGTGTACTAAAGATGCTCTATAGGTGTGGTACAGGTGCAGGGTAGATGCTGGTCAAATGCAGTAACAGTTCTTTAAAACAGGAGTATATGCTTGATATGAGTGCAGAATAGGTTAGTAGAAGTGCCGTATAGGGCTGGTATAGATTGGACGCACTTGGTGTCCTGCTATCAGTGGCTCAGTCTCTGCTAGAAGTGTCAATAATGGGCCTCACCGGTTCTCAGGATTCTTCTGTGGAAGGGACCCCCTCAGTCTCTCCCTGAAAGGCTCTGGTGATCAACTGTGCAGGATCTGTGATTTGGGCAGTGCTAAAATGCCCACCGGGTGTCCTCACTCTCAGAATCAGGCTTGCACCCCCTGTGGCAGCTGAATACTCAGATAGAGGTGCTCTGCTCTCTCTCTCTCTCTGCTCAGTGCCAAAAAGGAAGATTTTTCCCAGGCAGCTTAACAAAAATCGTGTGCTAACTCCTCCTGCTGTCCAGGGAACACTGGAATCAGTAGTTCAGAAAGTCAATCCCTGAAATACATGGCTGCCATTTTGGACTACAACCACCAGGATTCCAAGCATCCTGCATTGAAGTCTATGGGGTTGCTTGGCTTTAGCTCTCCCACTACTAGCCAGAGGAAAATGCAGCACAACATCAGTATCTCAGCAGAAAATGAACGTAAACTGTTTGTAAAGAGAGAATTGTCTCTTTCTCCATGTTTCTGTAGCACCTGGCTACATTCAGATTAAAAAAAAAAACACTTTCTCTGCTTCTATTTTTTTATTCCAGTTATTAGTATTTATTTACTTTCAAGATTACTACTAAATGAAGGTTGCTATAAAGAGGAGCGTAGGTTTGTCACCGGTGCAAGTTTTTGTAGATAGCAATGACTCACTCATTTGTATTGCATTTCTATGGGTACTCGAAACCCATGGAGACATCTCATAGTCTATCAGCCTTAGGGAGTTTACCTCAGGCAAAGGAAATAAAAATATAATTCCAGCCAACCGGGAAAGAAGGAAAGTGTCATTGTATTTGGGTACAGAGGCATTGCAGCTCAAACTGCTGAAGGTAAAGTCGAGTTTTCACAGCTACTAATTAGGAATTTGCTAGAGCGCTAATAAAGTGCTTACAACTGATCCTTTGGACAGATACTGTAAGATAGGGTAGCAAAAGGAAATTTAAGCATTGCATAAACTTTAAAAGTATATAATATTAAACAGGGGGTGCATAGAAGGGCACTAAGCATTAACCATTAAATGTGATGGGGACACTAAGCACTAACTACCAATGTAATAAGGGGGGGGGAGGATTAAAAACTGACTATCAATGTAAGAAAGGCACAATAAATTGACCACCAATGTAGGTAGAGCACTGAGCATTGGCTGCCAAAGTAGGGGGTATCAAACACTGATCCCCAATATAAGGGGGGCTAAGAGAGCTGATTACCAATTTAAAAAAAACATGGTCAGTAACGCCTCCTAAACGCCTGCCAGCAGCAACAGTACCTGAAAAGTGATCCACTGTTGATTGCTTTTCACAGGGAATTAAGCATTACTGCCTATCTGAAAGAGAACTTCATGTATATACACACTGTGTATAATTTCTTGCTTTATTTTGAGAGGGGACCCAGCTGAAAGGTGCAACCACCTGATGATCAAGGAGCAGTGAAACGGCCATTATGGAGTCCACACTATAACTCCTATCTCTATAACTCTTCCAAACCCTTCCATGCCCTGACTAGGGTTGCCACCTATCCAGGATTGATCTGGACAGTCCGGGTTTTAAATCATGTGTCCAGTTTTTAGTCCACGGGAAACCCAGACACATTATTCAGACCTGATTATGGCTCCCTGTGACTCCTGGACAGGAGGGACAGTGGGGGGGCGACATTTACTAGAACCAATCATCTGTGTTTTCCCGGCAGCAGCTGAAAGCCAGCTTCTCCTCCTCTCCCTCCTGCAGGCATACAGTGGCTGCAGGAAGAATATTCAGCCAATTGGTTCTAGTAAATGCCGCCCTCACTGCCCCTCTTTTTCAGGTTTCCCTTCCTGCTGATGCCTGGCCCCCCTGTGTGCTACCCTGGCCCCCCTGCAGCACTGCCATCTTCCCACCTCTCCTCTCATCTCCCACCAGCTGCCGCAGGAGATGTTTCAGGATGGAGAGCGGGGGAAGGGGCCACAAAATATGTAATTTACCAGCCCTTTTCTTTCCTGTATGAACACAATAAGTGATTGGTACTGATTGCTCCTGTGTTCATTCATAACTGAAGCTGTTCAGAACAAAGCACTTTCTATTCATTCACTGTCCAGTGCAGCTGAGGCTGCAGAGAAAGGGATTTAGGAATCTCTGTTCTCAGTCCCTTTCTCTGTCTCAAAAGTGAAACATCAGGAGTATGTTTAGGACCCTGATATTTAACCAAAGCCCCCAACAGGGCTGTTAAAAAAATTGTAAAAAATCATAATATAATAAAAATAAAAAACTGCTGAAACCATCCTCTGCCTTACTGATATCATCCTCTGCCCTGTTGGCACCATCCACTACTCTACTGACTGACACAAACCTCTGCCCTACTGACACATCCACTGTTCTACTGACACCATCCACTGCTCTTCTGATACTTTCCACTGCCCTCCTGACACCATCCTCTGCCCTACTAATACCAACCTCTGCCCTAGTGACACCATCCACTGCTCTACTGACTGACACAAACCTCTGCCCTACTGACACATCCACTGTTCTACTGACACCATCCACTGCTCTTCTGATACTTTCCACTGCCCTACTGACACCATCCTCTGCCCTACTAATACCAACCTCTGCCCTACTAATACCAACCTCTGCCCTACTAATACCAACCTCTGCCCTAGTGACACCATCCACTGCTCTACTGACACTGTCTAGACACTGTCCACGCCATACTGATGCTGTCCATACACCGTCCCTTCCTTACTGACTGACACTGTCCACTGCTCTACTGACTGACACTGTCCACTTCTAAGGTAGGCTAAGTTCACATTTTTACACTGACATTTGTTTTCTTAACCACTTTACGACCGGCGCACGACGATCTACGTCGGCACTCAGCCCCGGCCAGGCAAACTGACGTAGGCCTACGTCAGCACAATTTGCCGGCCCTGTGCGCGCTCCCGCGCGTCCCCGCCGCCGACGATGACCCGATTGGGTTCAGAACCGATCCGTCATCAGGTCCAGGCCAATCATTTTTGGTCTGGACCTGTTGATCGGTCCTGCCCAATCAGATCATCCTCTAAGCCTGTGAAATGTAAACACAGGCTTAGAGGAGATGTGCCCTCCCCCCACAACGGTCTTTTTGGATCCAGCGTGAGAGGAGAGCACATCTTACTGTGAGTATTGCACCAAGCACACCCACACACAGTTAGATAGGCACATTTCACCCCCGATCGCCCCCCAATTAACCCCTACAGCACCTGACACAACACACACTATATACAGCATATAGCATATACCTATATACCTGTATAAGTGTGATTTGTGAACAGGTGTAGCCCTTGCGACCCCCCCTTTTCCACTCAAATTACCCCCCACCCCCCCCTAATAAAGATTTAACCCACTGATCTCCCCTGACCCCCCCCTGATCACCGCCATTAACCCCTACACCCTCTGTCACATCAGCACTAATACAAACGCAATATACGGTGTTATTGTATTTTTGTATTAGTGTCATTGTGATCAGAATTAGCGCAGGCGACTAAGTTTCTGTCCCAAGAAGGTTTAGGGTCCCCGCCACCCGCCCAATAAAGATTTAAGCCCCTGACCCCCCCTGATCACCCCTACACCCCCTGCCATAACACACACCGTATACAGTATATAGCATTTTGCTATATACCCGTATAAGTGTGATTTGTGGTCAGGTCTAGCGCTTGCGACCCCCCTTTTTCCACTTGAATTACCCGCCACCCCCCCCCAATAAAGATTTAAGCCCCTGATCCCCCCCCTGATCACCGCTAGTTAACCCCTACACCCTCTGTCACATCAGCACTAATACAAACGTAATATACTGTGTTTTCGTATATTTGTATTAGTGTCATTGTGATCAGAATTAGCGCAGGCGACTAAGTTTGTGTCCCAAGGAGGTTTAGGGTCCCCGCCACCCGCCCAATAAAGACTTAATCCCCTGATCCCCTCCTGATCACCCCTACACCCCCTGCCACAACGCACACTGTATACAGTATATAGCATTTTCTATATACCCGTATAAGTGTGACTTGTGACCAGGTTTAGCGCTTGCCACCGTTCCTTTTATCCTTAGGATACCCGCCAGTCCCTTCCAATAAAGATTTAAACCCCTGATCCCCCCCTGATCACATCCCGTTAACCCCTACACCCTCTGTCACATTAGCACTAATACACACATAATATACTGTTTTTACTGTATTTTGTATTGGTGTCATTGTGACTTGAGGTTGCGCTAGCTAGCTAGTTTCTTTCCCAAAGGAGGTTTAGGGTCCCCGCCACCCCCCCCAGATCGACGGCGCATAGTTTAGAAGTAACCCCTTGATTGCCACACACGCACGCACGCACGCACGCACCTACACTTCCATTTCTAGTATAGTGTTTGAACAGATCAATATCTGATCTGATCAGAACTATACTAGCGCCCCCATAGTTTAGGGTTCCCAAAACGCGGTGTTTGCACGATCAGTACTGATTCCGGCCAGCACCTGCGTTTAACCCTTTCACCCAGGCAAGTGTAGTAATCAATAGATTACTGTCACTTGCAAAAAAACACAAGACACAAAACCGCTGTGTTAGCAGAGTCAGGCCTGATCCCTGCTAGCATTAGCAGTTTTTTTTGTAGCGCTTGAAATAATCTTCGACAACCAGGTGCTTTTATTACCTGTGAGTCGCATCACTGTACGGGTAAATTTAGTTACCAAAATGACCAAACGTTCGTACAGGGATGAAGAGCTTATCAGTTATATGCTGACCGAGTCATCTGATAGCGAAGGGGAAGCTACAATGACCGAATTAGTGTCAGTATATGAACCTGATGACGGCAGCGGCTCCCTGACAGATAGCTCCGACGACAGATGGGTCCCTGTTAGACCCAGGCGTACCCGACCCCATTCTGAAGTTGTTGTGATGCAGGAATCGCAGGGTGCTCGTATGGAGCAGAGTGTGGGTACTAGTGCCGCTCATCCTTCTGGCGACCTGGCAAGCGCCAGCGGCCTAGTACAACCTGGACCTAGTACAACCAGCACTGCAGTAAGACCTGGTGACGTGGCGAGTCCCCTAAGTGCAGTTGAAGCTGGTGCGGTGGCTAGCACAAGTAGTGGCCCGCAGCCACCGCGTATTCGAAGACAGGCCCGTAGAGCCCATAGTGCCCTCCCTGATGCGCTGGCATTTCCTAATTGGCAACCCACTGATACTACAGCGCCAGTACTTCCCCCATTCACCGCCCAACCTGGAATCCACGTGGAGACAGCTGGTTTTACGCCCCTGAACTTTTTTGAGCTGTTCTTCACGGAAGATCTTTACAGATCTATTGTGGATCAATCAAATTTATATGCACAACAGTTCATCGCCGCCAACCCAAATTCACACCTTGCCAGACAATTCGGCTGGAAACCTATAACGGTTTCCGAATTTAAGATCTTTCTGGGCCTTTCCCTCCACATGGGCATAACTAAACAGAGTGAATTGCGGCTATATTGGTCCACTAGCCCAGTTCACCATATGCGCATGTACTCTGCCTCTATGTCCAGGACGAGATACGAGCAAATTCTGCGATTTATGCATTTCAGCGACAATGAACTCTGTCGTCCTCGGGGAGACCCTGCATACGATCGGCTCCACAAAATTCGGCCCCTCATAGACCACTTCAATCAGCGGTTTGCAGCCTTGTTTACCCCCGAACAAGTTGTCTGCGTTGACGAGTCCCTGATTAAATTTACTGGCCGCCTTGCTATGAAACAGTACCTCCCCAGCAAGCGTGCCAAGTACGGGGTCAAACTGTATAAATTGTGTGACAGGGCCACAGGCTATACAGTTAGTTTCCGGGTCTATGAGGGAAAAGATAGCTGTGTGGAGCCCCCCCAACTGCCCAGACTACATAGGGAGCAGCGGTAAGATCGTTTGGGACTTGGTGTCACCCTTATCCGGAAAGGGGTACCATTTGTACGTGGACAACTTTTACACAAGCGTGCCACTATTTAGTCACCTTCTCGATTTACAAATTGGCGCATGTGGCACCGTGCGACCTAATCGCCGGGGCTTCCCCCAACGGCTTGTAGATTCCCGTCTTAGTCGGGGGGCGAGAGCCTGCTTGAAAACGGACAAATTGCTTGCGGTGAAGTGGAAGGATACACGGGATGTTTATGTTCTGTCCTCCCTTCACCCAGACACGACGATCCAAATTCCTACGGCAACTGGCGTTATGGAGAAACCTCTCTGTGTCCACGAATATAACCTTAATATGGGAGGGGTGGACCTTAACGACCAGCTTTTGGCGCCGTATTTAGTTGCCCGTAAAGCCAGACGCTGGTACAAAAAAGTGTCTGTTTACCTATACCAATTGGCTATGCTGAACGCCTTTGTCCTATACAGGGCGTCAGGACGAACTGGATCTTTCCGGGAATTCCAGGAAGAGATCATCCTTGCCTACCTGTACCCAGGAGGCATGCCTGCCCAACTTCCCCTTCCAGATGCAGTGAGCCGGCTGCATGAGAGGCATTTTTCACATGTCCTCCCGAGTACCGCTACCCAAAGATGGCCCCAAAGAAGATGTCGTGTCTGTAGCAAGCGCGGATTTAGGCGTGACACCCGTTATTATTGTCCCAAATGTCCTGACCAACCTGGTCTCTGCATCGGGGAATGTTTCGAGCGCTACCATACACTAGTGGATTATTAGCGTAGGGTACAGCACGACACAGTGTAGGGCACATAAACACAGGGTCTCGAAGGATGTTGGATGTCCATCGACATTTTGAGAGACCCAAGCTGGAAGAGAAGATCGCAGAAGATCGCAGTCCCTCCCAAATCAAGAAATAAAGGAACAGTTAGAAAGAAAAATAAAAGGATCCAAAAACTGTTGTGGTGTCAGTCATTTTATATGTCCTTCTACTCCTTCCTACTATACTTTTTTCAATGTCCTTTGTTTGTTTTTTCATTCTTTTGTGACCTGTTTCTCTTGCAGGTACTCGTCGGCTACCACGCATTGATTTTATATATTCTGACACAAACAGCGTTTGCGCTCAGCATATATGGATACCTTTGCTGATAGAAGCTGTGGTGATTTTCTGATTTCAGCACTGCAGTTAAAATCCTATTTTGGTATACGTGGATAGTGTCGTGTATACCCATCATTAAATTCAGTGGGTGGTTGTTTGGGCGGTTAATGATGAGTAATACTACGCATTATTCCTGTGCTGATTTCTGATAGGTTCTCTTTATTTCCGTTCAGCCCACAGGCTGCATGAAAAAAAAAAAAAACCTATATGCCAAACAAGGACCAGCAATGTACTGGTACGTTGCTGGACTTTGAGTGGTTATACCAGGATGATGCCTGCAGATTTAGGCATCATCTTGGTATCGTTTTTTACAGCCAGCGGTCGGCTTACATGTAAAAGCAATTCTAGCAGGTAATTGGCCGCTAGACTGCTTTTACATGCAGTGGGAGGGGCCTCCCCCCCCCCCCCACCGCCGCCTTCCGCAGCCTTCCATGGTTTTTCTCTGGCTCTCCTGTCCCACCGGTTAACCCGAGAGTGCAGCCGGTGGTTCAATTATCTAACCATAGAGCTAATTGGAGATGAGAATGGCTCCAATCATCTCTATGGCCTAAGATGCCGGAGGCTACGAGCATTTTATGACTTCTGTTTCGCCAGAAATAAACAGGGCCATTGGGAAATTGGGAAAGTATTTTATCACACCAATTTTGGTGTGGTCAGATGCGTTAAGGTCAGAGGAGAGATCTAGAGTCTAAAAGACCCCAATTTTTTTAAAAAAGAGTACCTGTCACCACAGATTGCTATCATAGGGGATATTTAAATTCACTATGATAACAATAAAAATGATTTAAAAAAAAAAAAATTAAAGGAAAGGTGTCAAAATAACATAAAAAAGCAAAAGAAAAAAAAAAAAAATTGAGCCCCCCCCCTTACCCCCGGTGCTTGCGCGCAATGGCGCACGCAAGCGGTGGTCTAGTGTCATATGTAAACCACAATTGCAGCATGCATGTGAGGTATCGCCGCGATCGCCAGATCGAGTGCAGTAATTCTTGCAGTAGACCTCTTCTGTAAGTCTAAAGTGGTAACCTGTAGAGACTTTTAAAGGTTTTCAAAAATGTACATACGTTTTTGTCGCTGCGCAGGCATGCGCAATTTTTAAAGCATGTCATGTTAGGTGTCTATGAACTCGGCATAAGATCATCTTTTAAATTTTACCAAAAAAATTGGAATTATATAGTGTATTTGTGCAATAAATTAAAAAAAATGTATTTTTTTCGCAAAAATTGCGTTTGGAAAATCTGTGCGCAAATACCGTGTGACAAAAAAATTTGCAACATCCACCATTTTATTCTATAGGGCCTCTGCTTTAAAAAAATATATAATGTTTGGGGGTTCAAAGTAATTTTCTAGTAAAAAAAAAATATTTTTTCATGTAAACAAAAAGGCACAGAAAAGGCTTGGTTTTCAAGTGGTTAGAAGAGTGGGTGATGTGTGGATAAGATTGAGCATAAAATGCCGGGACAGTTCAAACACCCCCCTAATGACCCCTTTTTGAAAAGTAGACACCCAAAGCTTTTTTCTGAGAGGCATGGTGAGTCCATGGAGTATTTTATATTTTGCCACAAGTTTCGGGAAAATTATTATTTTTTTTTTTGTTGTTGTTTTTTTACAGAAAGTTGTCACTAAGGCTCGGTTCACACTATTGCGATGCGGGAAGGCTGCGAATTCGCAGCCTGTTCCCGCATCGCACACGCACCCCCGGCAGTTCACACTGCCATATGCGATCCGCTGGGGGTGTCAATGTAATCTTAACGACACCCCCAGTTTGAGCGCATATCGCAGTGCGATCGTGCAGTTCGCACAGGATCGGATCGCACAAGTGTGAACCGCTGTGCGATCCGATCCTGATGCGGCAGCAAAAATGCCTCCTGTGCGTCTTTGCTGCGGGTGCGGTGCGAATTTAGCCATACAAACTGTATGGCTAAACTCGCACCGCACAGCTGATCGCATGTCATGTCGGAGCAGTGCGCTCCGACATGACATGCGAACCCGGCACACGCAGAAGTGTGAACCGGCTCTAAATTATATATTGCTCATGCATGCCATGGGAATATGTGAAATGACACCCCAAAATACATTCTTTTGCTTCTCCTGAGTACAGGGATACCACATGTGTGAGACTTTTTGGGAGCCTAGCTGTGTACGCGCCCCCGAAAACCAATCCACATCTTCAGGTTTTCTAATGGCGTAAATTGCTGATTTTACCCCTGACTACCTGTCACAGTTTCCCTGAAATTTCAAGATGGCACAAAACCCCCCCAAATGACCCCATTTTGCAAAGTAGACACTCCAAGCTACTGGCTGAGAAGTATGGTGAGTCCATGGAATAGTTTATATTTTGCCACAAGTTTCGAGGAAAAAAAATTTTTTTATTTTTTTTTATTTTTTTTACACAAAGTTGTCAGTAAATGATATATTGCTCACACAGGCCATGGGTATATGTGAAATGACACCCCAAAATACATTCTGCTGCTTCTCCTGAGTACAATGATACCCCATGTGTGAGACTTTTTGCCAGTCTAGCCGCGTACAGGACCCGGAAAACCAATGCGCACCTTTAGGCTTTCTAAGGGCGTAAATTGTTGATCTCACTCCTTACTACCTATCACACTTTTGAAGTCCATAAAAAGCCAAGATTGCACAAACCCCCCCCCAAACGACCCCATTTTGCAAAGTAGACACTCCAATCTATTTGCTGAGAGGCATGGTGAGTATTTTGCAGCTCTCATTTTTTTTGGAAAATGAAGAAAAAACAGGAAAATGCATTTTTTTTCCTCTTTTTTCAATTTCCAAAACTTTGTGACAAAAAGTGAGATCTGCAAAACACTCAACATGCCTCTCTGCAAATAGCTCAGGGTGTCTACTTTCCGAAAAGGGGTCATTTGGGGGGGGGGGGGGTTGTGCTGTCTTGGCATTTCATGGCCTCCAAAACTGTGATAGGTAGTCAGGAGTGAAATCAACAATTTACGCCCTTGGAAAGCCTGAAGGCGATGATTGGTTTTCGGGGTCCTGTACTCGGCTAGACTGCAAAAAAGTCTCACACATGGGGTATCCCTATACTCAGGAGAAGCAGCAGAATGTATTTTGGGGTGTCAGTTCACATATACCCATGGCATGTGTGAGCAATATATCATTTACTGACAACTTTGTGTAAAAAAAAAAAATAATATATATATATATATATATATATTTCCCGGAACTTGTGGCAAAATATAAAATATTCCATGGACTCACCATGCCTCTCAGCAAATAGCTTGGGGTGTCTACTTTCCAAAATGGGGTCATTTGGGGGGGTTTTGTGCTATCTTGGAATTTTAGGGCCTCCGAAACTGTGATAGGTAGTCACGAGTGAAATCAACAATTTACGCCCTTGGAAAGCCTGAAAGCGGGGACTGGTTTTCGGGGACCTGTACTCGGCTAGACTGCAAAAAAGTCTCACACATGGGGTATCCCTGTACTCAGGAGAAGCAGCAGAATGTATTTTGGGGTGTCATTTCACATATACCCATGGCATGTGTGAGCAATATTTCATTTACTGACAACTTTGTGAAAAAAAAATATATATATATATATATTTCCCGGAACTTGTGGCAAAATATAAAATATTCCATGGACTCACCATGCCTCTCAGCAAATAGCTTGGGGTGTCTACTTTCCAAAATGGGGTCATTTGGGGGGGTTTTGTGCTATCTTGGAATTTTAGGGCCTCCGAAACTGTGATAGGTAGTCAGGAGTGAAATCAACAATTTACGCCCTTGGAAAGCCTGAAAGCGGGGACTGGTTTTCGGGGACCTGTACTCGGCTAGACTGCAAAAAAGTCTCACACATGGGGTATCCCTGTACTCAGGAGAAGCAGCAGAATGTATTTTGGGGTGTCATTTCACATATACCCATGGCATGTGTGAGCAATATTTCATTTACCGACAACTTTGTGAAAAAAAAAATATATATATATATGTATTTCCCGGAACTTGTGGCAGAATATAAAATATTCCATGGACTCACCATGCCTCTCAGCAAATAGCTTGGGGTGTCTACTTTCCAAAATGGGGTCATTTGGGGGGGGTTTGTGCTATCTTGGAATTTTAGGGCCTCCGAAACTGTGACAGGTAGTGCAGAGGTGACATGCACAATTTACGCCATTAGAAAACCTGGGAGTGTTGATTGGTTTTCGCGGTCCTGTACACAGCTAGGCTCCCAAAAAGTCTCACACATGGGGCATCCCCATACTCAGGAGAAGTGGCAGAATGTATTTTGGGGTGTAATTTCACATATACCCATGTCATGTGTGAGAATTTTATCTTTTAGTGACAACGTTGTGTAAAAAAAAAAAATAAAAAAAAAATAGTAATATTCCCAAAACTTGTGGTAAAATATAAAATATTCCATGGACTCACCATGCCTCTTAGCAAACAGCTTGGGGTGTCTACTTTCCAAAATGGGGTCATTTGGGGGGGTTTTGTGGTATCTTGACATTTCAGGGCCTCCTAAACCGTTAGAGGTAGTGAGAAAATGCAATGAAAAATGTACGCCCTTTGAAATTCTGATGGTGGGGATTTGTTTTTGTGGTCCCGTACACAGCTAGGCTCCCAAAAAGTCCCACATATGTGGTATCCCTGTACTCAGGAGAAGCAGCAGAATATATTTTGGGGTGTAATTACACATATACCCATGGCATGTGTGAGCAATATATCATTTCAATGACAACTTTGTGTAAAAAAAAAAAAAAAAAAATTTTTTAGTCATTTTTCAAACACCTGTGACAAAAAAATGAAATATTCAATGAGCTCAACATGCCTCTCAGAACATTCCTTAGGATGTCTACTTTCCAAAAAGTGGTAGTTTGGGGGGGTTTTGTACTGCCCTGCCATTTTAGCACTTCATGAAATGAGATAGGCAGTCAAAAATTAAAGCTGCGTAAATTTCTGTATTTACACCATAGTTTGTAGACGCTATAACTTTTGCGCAAACCAATAAAAATACGCTCATTGAATTTTTTTTTGTCAAAGACATGTAGCTAAATATATTTTGGCCAAAAAAAAATACATAAATTGAGTATATTGGATATTTTTTAAAAGACAAAGTTGAAAAAGTCATTTTTTTGCAAAATTTTTGCTCTTTTTTTATTAATATCGCAAAAAATAAAAAGCGCAGAGGTGATCAAATACCACCAAAAGAAAGCTCTGTTTGTGGGAAAAAAAGGACGTAAATTTCGTTTGGGTACCACATTGCATGACCGCACAATTGTCAGTTAAAGTCACGCAGTGCCGAGTCGTAAAATACCCCCTGGTCGGAATGGGGGTAAAATCTTCCGGGGCTTAAGTGGTTAATCTAAGCATATTTTATGGGTACAAGAATGCTTTTGTTTTATTTAACCATGCCCCTTTAAGCTCCTTCCACAGTTATTGCAATATGGCCACACCCACCATTAGCCGCATCTCTCTCTCTCTCTCACAAATGTAGACAGGTGTGCAGAAATGTTGTAAAGTATAAATGCTTTCAAAAATATATATTTTAATTGTTTATTTTTATCATTTATAAAATGCAAAGCGAGTGAACATCAAATCGATATTTGGTGTGACTACCTTTTGGCTTAAAACCAGCATCAATTCTTTTTTTTTTTTTTATTTTATCAATTCTTACACTTGCACAAAGTCAGGGATTTTGTAGGATTAGCATAAGGAGTATGATTAACCAATTACATATACCAAGCAGGTGCTAATGGGCATCAATTTCAAATGAAGGCTGAAACACAGTCATTAAAGTGGAAGTAAAGTTGATGTGTAATCAAGTGGCTGACAGGCAGGGTATTTATGACAGAAGAGACTCTATTGGTCTATTTTGAAATAAATGCATCTTTCTGCCTGCCAGCTGTCATGTTCACTGAGCCACGCATGCGCAGCTCAGCGAACATTTACGGCCCAATCTGTGCCGCAGTGATGTGGCTCCTGTGAGCATGCACGGGAGTGGCATCATTGCGACCTGGCCTATCAAGTGGCCGGAGGCAGGGGACCCGGAAGGAAGACCAGGCAAAGATGGAAGCGCCAGGGTTGGTCCCAGCGATGCGCTGGAGGATACCATATGGCAGGTAGGTCTGCCATAATGTACTAATAAACTGTGAATACTAGTACATTATGGAAAAATCCACATGGGGGGGCCAAAAAAAAAAAAAAATTATAGCAGCCTTAACTTACACTTTAACTGAAACAGAAATAGCTGTGTATGAGGAACTGGGTGAGGAACAGCCAAATTTTGCTACTAATGTGGAAGACAGTTTCATGTCACAGGTTCTACACTGTGGTAAGACTAGGCACAGCAACAAGACACAAGGTAGTTATACTGCATCGGCAAGCTCTCTCCCAGGCAAAGATTTCAAAGCAGACTGGGGTTTCAAGATGTGCTGTTCAAGCTCTTTTGAAGAAGCACAAAGAAAAAGTCAATACTGAGCACTGTAGATGCAGTGGTTGGCCAAAAAAACGTAATGCAGCAGATGAAAAACACATCATGCTTACTTCCCTTCAACATTAGAAGTAATCCAGCAGTGCCATCAGCACAGAACTGGTGGAAACCAGTAGGTAAACCCTTCTACTCTTCTGGGCAGAAGTGGTCTTTATGGAAGAGTTGTGGCCAAAAAGCCAAATCTCGTATGTGGAAACAAGGCTAAGTGTTTTACCAATGCGTGGAAACATAGAAACTGGGGTGCAGAAAAATGGCATCGGGTGCTGTGGACTGATGGGTCAAAATTTGGCTGTAGCAGTAGTTTGATCGCTGAAGGGCTGGAGAGCAGTATAATAATGAGTGTCTGCAGGCAACAGTAAAGCATAGTGGAGTCTCCTTGCAGGACCGGGACAAGGGGTGGGTGGAAGGGGGCAGCTGCTGGGCACTGTGGTATTATGTGAGGTGAGGGGGCACCACAAGGAGATTGGGGGGAGATTTATATTGGAAGGGGGAATTTGTGGGCAGCAGGAGGTAAGTATTGTTCTAGGAGAGGAAATTGGTGGCGGGGTGATTTAGGGGGATTTGTGTTAGGAAGGGGGATGGGGGAAGAAGGTTTGTGCTAGACGTCGGGATTTGGGGGGAATTTGTGCTGGGAGGGGGAAATTTGAAGTGGGGGAGAGAAGGTGTGTACCAGGATGGCGCATTTTAGGGGTAAAGGATTTGTGCTAGGAGGGGTACATTTTTTGGGGGGGATTTGAGCTAAGGGGATTTGGGGGATGGGGGGGGTATTTCAGCAGGGGGGGGCGGATTTGTACTTGAAAGGGGGGGATTTATGCTAAAGGGGTAATCATGCAGATTAGTGTTCAGTGTTTTAGTGGGGGGATTTTTGCTGACACATAATGCTCATACATCTTGGAGGGGGGGGGGGGGGTTGGCATGTTCGCTCTGGGCTCTAGATGACCTTGTCCCGGCACTGGCTCCTTGCATTTGGAGAGTGGGTCAGGATCAATGGTGTCTTCAATGCTGAGAAATACAGACATATACCATCATGCTATACCATCGGGGAGGTGTGCAACTGGCCCTAAATTTATTCTGCAGCAGGAAAACAACCCCAAATATACAACCAATGTCATTAAGAACTATCTTCAGCTTAACCCTTTGCCGACCACTCCACGTACATTTACTGCAGGGTGGCAGCTCCTCTGCGCAGAATCCCATACAGGTATGTGATTTTGCACTTCGGGTCTGGAGCGGTGACCTGTTCCCGTTGTAATTGGACACAGCGGCAGCCAATCAGCGGGTCTGGACGGTGAACCCAATGTCCGCTGGGACCGGCCGATCGTTCCCAAGAGAGGCAGAACTGCGGTCTGCCTATGTAAACAAGGCAGATCGCCATTCTGTTAGTATTGAGTTAAGCAGGAACACGGATCTCTGTTTTCCCATAGTTAAAGCACCCCCACACAGTAAGCATGCACACCCTGAGGACACATTTGCCCTTAATATGTTAACCCCTTCCCTAACAATGTGATTAGAACAGTGCATATTTTTATAGCACTGATCACTCTATTAGTGTCACTGGTCCCCAAAAAAGTGTCAAAAGTGTCCCGTGTCCGATTTATCCACCGTAATGTTGCAGCCCCACTATAAGTCGCTGATCGCTGCTATTACTAGTAAAATATAAATAAATAGAAACTCCCTAAACATATTCCATAGATTTTAGACGCTATAACTTTTGCGCAAACCGATCAATATATACTTATTGGGATTTTTTTCTATTTTTTTACCAAAAACATGTAGCAGAATACATATTGGCCTAAACTGATGAAGACCCCACCCAAGCACGCTCACAGAATGTTGCAGTGAAGAGTATTACAGTAGGTCTTGGGTGCACCAACAGCGTCTGTCTTAAGGGACGGAGTGCAACTTAGCTGGTCTGGACCCAAATGGGGAGCCTTACAGGAATGATGGGGTGTCCTTGCTCTTTCCCTACTTGTCTAGAAACTCTACCTGCTGCTAATATTGTCCCTGACTGACAGGGGACCTGTCCTTACACTACTCACATACAAAATTTGAACAAAGCCTGGGAACAAATAGACTCTGCCTTATCTAAGATGGCCACCAAAGTCACAAGGGGTGGCAGCATCCAATCAGATACCTCCCTCCAGTGACCCAGTGAACAATAGAGGAACTATGTTCCCCTTAACTTTCCCTCCATCTGCAATGCCGCTGCGGTTGAGTGCCACCTGCAGTGAAGAAAGTAGACTACACCTGCCTACAAGCACCTAGCAAAAGGGGACAGAGTATTACATAGGGACAGAATAGTGAAAAAAATATATTGATAGCTCCTCATTAAGCAGAGCTAGGTCAGCTTGGCACTAGATTCTCTTAAACAGGAAAAGATAGTGGCGAATTTACTAAAAATGTTATTTACACCTGTGTATACATTTTTGCCTGTGTTGACTGTTGATTTTAAAGACACCATCTGGTTCAAATATATTTACAAAATAGAACTTTCTTACTGAATTTGTTTGGGTATTTAACCACTTGCCTACAGTGCACTTTCACCCGCTTCCTGCCCAGGCCAGTTTTTTGATGGGCACTGACTGGCAGCACTATGGGCACTGATGGCGGGCACTGATGGTGGGCAGCAATTGGCAGTTTATTTACATTTTGTATAATCAGGGCACTGATGATCAGTGCCCTGATTACTTGTACTTGTCTCCCCTATGAGGAAGAGCTGCTGATTGGCTCTCCTCGCCTCACACACTGACAGTGTGAGGCGAGGAGAGCCGAATAACGGCACTTCCTCATTTACATGTGATAGGACACAGCCGATCACATGGGTAAAGAGTCATGTCATTGACTCTTTACCGAGATCAGGGTCGTGCCGTGTCACGATCGCCGGGGGCGCGCGAGAGAGGCTGTTTTGGTGCGCCATCATATGACGGCGTCCCAGAACAATAGCTACATTCCTCCGCCGTCATTTGACGGCAGGCGGGTAGCAAGTGGTTAGAGGGAAAACAAAGCACTTGGTTTTGGTTGACATTAGATAATAGAAGGCTGGAAAGCTGCCAAATCACTGCTGGGAGTGGGAGCAAGGGAGCAGATATGCTTCTGTGTCTGCTGTGAACTTTAAGACTGCATTCACACCTCAGCGTTTTGAACCACGAGCATTTTCAAATCGATGGCAGAATTGCGGAAAATCTGCCCGCGATTCAAAACGCAGAGGTGTGAATGCAGCCTGAGGATGAATTGCTGCACAGATCCTGCAGCTACAGAGGTCAGCGAAGGCTTTTTATAAACCTTATTTACACTTGGTTAGAAATAGTTACAGCAAATACTTGATAGCTGACCACAGGTTCACTGTAAGCAAATTAGCTGCTCTTCTTTCTTTCTGGAAACACTAGTTGCCGCATCCGTCATCAGTTACATCCGCATCCGTCATCATCTGTTTTTTTTAACTGATAAAAGCTCTATTTTCCTTTCATTAAAAAAAACGTATCGGACGAAAAACGGATGTAAACTGACAAATGGTAAGTTTTTCATTTGTTTTTGCATTGGTAGTAGATGTAAAAAAAAAAAAAATTGATGAAAAACTGATGAGCACTGATGAAAAACGAATGAATACTTCATCCTTTTTGACGCAACTGAACTGATGAAATGAATGGTCCGCATGTGTGAAGGGGGCCTTACTAAAACTGGTGCACACAGAATCTGGTGCAGCTCTGCATAGTAATAAATCAGGTTCTAGGTTTTATTCTGAAAACTTATTTCTTCTAAATAAGCATCTAAATCAGCAAATCAGACAGTATTTAATTAGCAGGACAGGCAGGAAACTAGCCTTTTCAGGAGTTTAAATAATGAAACTGCACCTCTTCCTCCCAGTGTGGGATTTGGCCATTTGTCTTACATTAGTTTCCAGGAAGAGGCATGGCTTATGTGACAAGCAGGTCAATTGGGTTAGGTGTATTACAGTGGAACTTATTGTGTCCTGTTTCTTTTTTTTTTTCTTTTAAAAGTTGTCTGTTTGCTGTAAATGTGGGCCTGATCATCTGGTGACAGCTGTAGCAATGGACTAAAAAATAGAGATGACTTTGAAGCAAGAATACAGTATGTGGGAAGAAATGTATGGAGCCTGTGATTGATTTCTACCTGCTGTCAAAGTGCTTTAGGCATGTGCGCAATCTAGGCAAACATTTGCATTAGCAGATTGGGTTTTTTTCTACTCATAATAGTCTCTGTAGACACAGCTTGAATATAATTTTTTTATTTATTTTAGGTACTTATATAGTGCCGTCAATTTACGCAGCACTTTACATATATTGTACATTCACATGATTCCCTACCCTCATGGAGCTTACAATCTAAGGTCCCTAACTCACATACATACACAGTAGGGACATTTTTTTTTTTATACAGGATCCAATTAACCTACCAGCATGTCTTTGGAGTGTGGGAGGAAACCGGAGTACCCGGAGGAAACCCACGGAGGCACAGGGAGAACATGCAAACTCCAGGCAGGTAGTGTCGTGGTTGGGATTCGAACCAGTGACCCTCTTGCTGTTAGGTGAAAGTGCTGGAATATATATATATATATATATATATATATATATATATATATATGTGTGTGTGTGTGTGTGTGTGTTTTTTTTTTCAAGTTTAATTACAGCTCTTTCATACATGTACGTGGTAATTTATGCATTGCATTAAAACATACCAACAACATCCTAAGGGTAGGTTCACACTAAACAGCTGAACTCGCACGATTTCAAAGTTCAAACCTGCATTTCAGTGCAAGTTTGGGGTCAATTTGAATGACATCTGTGCAGGTTCATGCACAGATGGCTATTGAAATCTCCCCCAAAGTTGTCAAAAGTAGTGCAGGAACTACTTTTGGAAATCGGTGCGGCCTCGCACTGATTGGGAGAGTGTCGTTGCCAGCAAAAGGCTGCGATTTGGCATGCGATTTGACATGTCAAATCGCACCAAAGTGAACAGAGGCTACGGCTGGTTTCACACGGGGGGGGGGGGGGGGTTCAATCAGGTCAGCCTGTCAATTTTTCAGGTGGACCTAATAAGACCAGCCACCTTTCTCTATAAAGCAGCGGATGGCAGCGTACATGACACCAGCCAATATCCGATTTGATCCTGTCCTCCAAAAATGGATCATATTGGATGACATTGGATGACAGTTCTCTATCCAACCTCCCCATAGAGAACAGCAGGGGGGGCACAGACCTGTCATCCGCCTACTTAGCAGAGATCAGTGGAGAGATTTCCTGCCTAGCAGGCGGATGCGCATTATGGAGTCCACCCCGTGTAAAAGGGGCCTTTGATGTGCCCTTCAAAGGTTTTTTGTTTCACCTGGTGATCAACTCACCCAACTGCATCTGTGGATGAGCGGCATTGTCAACCTAGGGCCTAGGCTACTCTCCTAATTTGGACTACAAACACCTCCCCTTCCTTATTAACCAATATATGGTAGTTTATATAAAATAGCTTGGAAAGCTAATAACATTGGTAGAGATATTATTTCTTTACAGAGGAAGTTAACAAGGACACTTTCTATCAGAATCAATAGGTAGAGAGAAAATAAATATTAAGACAAGTGGAAGGTGTTAAGGTTTCTTACAGCTGTCTCTCATATGTGTGTAATAATGCCAGGGAAAAGTTATCATTTATGTAATCTGGATTGTAGATAACTGTGGAACTTCTTCCTTTGTTACTGCTGTATTACCCTCCTGCAGTGTGGAAAGGGTTAAACTGAATATTCATTAATGCAGAAATGCAGCAGCCGTCTTTAGGGAGACCACTTTTTTTTTACACTCATCTAAAGAGTGTCTTCAGTGCAGGGGGCAGCCATCTTGGCTGGGTCTGTATTGAACCTGGAGGACAGTGATTGGCTAATGCAGCAAAGCAAGAAGAAGGGTGGTCAGAAGGCTGCTGAGAGGAAAGGGGATAGGACAGTCTTTAAGCTGGAGAAGTATGGAAAAAGACTGGGCTGTTGTCTAAATCAAACTTTGCCATAGCTGAGCACAATTGGGGGAGATTGCTCATAACACAGTATGGGAGGTTATTCGGATGCCTGGTGAGATCAAACTGTACTAGGGAGTACTCCACCAATTAATGAAGGAAAAGATGGACTCAGCAGGGTTGAAAGTGCTAGATCACAGCAACTTCTATCCCTGTCTGATTTGAACTTGACTATTTCTGAGAGTTTTGCAAACCTATAAGGCCTAGAAAACCTACGCTGGCCAGCAGAGACTGTGATGGCAGCCCTGTGAGCACAAAGCTTGCAGAACTGAGCACGATGTCCACTTTCCTGCCAGAGATGGACTGGAATTGTGTAGTACACTAAGTGCCAGAGAGGATAGGATTTCATTTTATATTGTATTTTTGTTGTGTGTATGGAAATGCTGCCTCTGTCTGCTCATTGATGAAAATGTAATAAAGCTGGCTACAGACAGTTTGAAACTTGAAGCCCAATTAAAAAGAAAAAAAACACTCCCATCCCCCCGAGCGAACTGCTGGTATGAAAAAATAAACCTATCCACATGCCCTTTTTAGTAAACTGAAGTCACAGTCACATAGATGGTGATTCTTCTCTCTTCTATTTACTTCCTGGAGTCCACATCACTGCCTGATTGATGTGCATGTGGGTAGGGCCTACTCTCCCTGCACGTGGGGGTCCCCTTTCCCATGTGCATGCTCATCAATGGCCAGAACCAGACATGGCCACATTCATGTAAATATAAACATTATGCCGGTACACTGGCTTAGGATTGAGCTGTACACTGTAGTCAGTATTTAAAATATACAGAGTTCCTCTGTGAAGTATTCCATCCCATAGTATTTCACACCTTCCTGGATGTATGTTGCATGTAGGAGGGATGCTGCTGAGTCCGTGCTCTCTCCACCAGTCCAGCATAACCCGGCCACCGCACTCCTAGTGATAAAACGGGATCCCACCGAGCACTAGTGCATAACTCATGCATGCTCTCACTTAACTCCTTAAGTCTCCTGTGCCATGCAGAAAGATACATGGGGTCTCCATACGGTGGGTTAGGTCCCAGATATTTGAGGGAAACAACTGCTAGGGAGGGAGTCAAAACACCTACCCCTTCGCTACAGGAGGACCTATCACTTTTGCCTGGTACCACGCTTCATGACTGGCTTCTATACACTTTCTTGGTTACCAATGGCAACTGCTCCCCGATTTCAACCTCCTGCCGAGTTAACCTTTCATAGTAGCCTTACTTCATACCCTATGTGTGCTTTACAGGCCTTGTTCTTTTTATACACTATATGTTACCATGCGCCCCTTGAATAATTTCAGACCAGAACTCTCTCATGGCCATATTCATACAAGTGTAATACAGTTCCAACTCTAACTGACTAAGATGAGACTGCCATGGAATACCTTAATAGGTGTAGTCCATAACTGGTGTGCTCCAAGGCTGGCAGATTCTGTCACGGAGCTTACCTTTGTCGGAGTCTGTAACGCAGAGATGTGCGCTCACCCTTGCAGATATCCACAGTCCAAGGTGACCAGGTAAGAAATCCACCTGAGCTGTGAATCTGTGCACGGGGGCTTGGCAGGGAAGGTGCTCCAATCGGCAGGAATACAATGGGAAGGGAAGTCCAGGAATAACTGTAGTCACTGGATGACACAAGTCCAGATAAGGATCGCAGGAACAACAAGGAGCGAAGGTAAGGAAGGAAGCCGGGGTCAGTCTGGAACACACGCTTAGGAAACAGGAACAAAGTCTGTCAAACAGGCACTATCTGCAACATCGATCAGCAACACAGGAACAAGGAAGGATCAGCAATGAACTGACACAGCTCTAAGTGAGAGCCAGTGTTTTATAGCTTGCTTAATTGAGCAATTAGCTTCAGGTGGACATTGATAGACAAGAGCACACTCAGGTGAAGTCCAGCCCCCTAGTGCTGCAGGCAATACCAGATTAACAAGACTAGATCCATATGAGCTGAAGTGTGGCTCAGAGGTAGGATAACAGGACAGAATGTTAATGCACACAGGTTCAAATCCCATGTCAGGCACTTAACGGCAACCATGCCTGGCTGTCTGTAAGCTGTGGTGAGAACCGTGACAGATTCCTCTGAAGCTCCAGTATCTTGTGGGACTATGTGATACAGCCCTTTTTCAGCAGCCCATGTGCAGGATCTCTCTCTGGGCCCAGCCTTCCACCTACCTATATATGTACCAGGAAGGACCCAAAAAGCCAGAGAAAATAGATCAGACCTTATTAACCCCTTCCCAGGCAGGGCAGGCCAACTAACTTGCTTACGCCAAAAAAAACTCTTTGTGGACACCTCCTGTTACTGGTTGCAACATTTCCAGTATCCAGGTCCTCATTCATAGGCTCCAGAGGCAGGAGAATTCACTGGGGCAAAGAGGGAAGCAGTGCACAAAAAAAAATAATAAGCAGAAAAAAATGTCTGGTCATGAGGGGAAGATATTAGCTTTGCTCATAAAAGAAACTGTGGCTTTGATCCATTTAACTACAGGATGGCTTAGGAAGAGGTGATTGGAATTAAGATAGAAGGGTAAGGTATTTGTAGGTACCCTTTTAGGAGGAATTATTCACACACAGTATATGGCGCACTTGGGAATTTTATATTGATCTTGAGCAGGCATCGTAGTACCTGAGGAGTTATTTCAGCAAACTGCACTGGCTCCATGCTCCCGTATTGATCACCAGAGCGAATGTAGTGTTGAGGAAGTCTCCCCTGAGCTTTTCCCTGCTTAACTGGAACCTTACCTACGCTAAGTTCTATCCCTCACAAGCAGGTTCTTGTCCTTGTCCAACCACTCGGCGAAAGTCAGCTAAAGTGATGTGGATTCCCTTATTTAAAAGGTTCCCTTACCCAAAATGACTGCCAAGCCTCCTGAGAAATCTTTGTCCTTCTTGTGTCCTTCTCGAAGCTCTAGGCGACATACCTAAAAGACCCCTCTTACTATGCAGCATTGGCACAAGGCCAGCTACAGGTGGGAATACTAACTTCATAGTGATGCATAGTGCACAATTTAAATCTCACGTTTCCCAGAGTTGGGCACTGAGCTAATTTGTGGACAATTGATACCTACTATATAATAAAGATCTTACATAAAATAGGAAATCGTGTGATTATGATACCTGTAGAAACCAGTTTTGACTTTTCATTAGCTTGAAGAAATATAAAAGTTGATTGGATACATTTTTGTGCTGCAGATAGCACAGTGTTGCTGACATTATTAAGTAAGCTGAATATATTTTGTGCACAGAGATACACAGGCTGTAGAGTGGAAAATGAGAAAGACAGCTACAGAGTATCAATAGGTCACTTATGGGAACTGTTGCGTTGATACATCATATACTGCATTTTCTACAAGCTCTGCAAAGAAGCTTGTAAGATTCTTATTTCTGGGGTATCTTGGATCAGCCTGCATACAAGCTAGCCACATGTTGTGAAGGGGTTTTTTTTATTTCATGATTCAGATTAAGTGGCACAGCAGGAATGTATGCAGGGAAATTCAGAGGCTTGTCTTTCTCTTTACTTGAACCCACAAAGCTTCTCAGATACGCAAATTGAATTTTTTGTACATTGGTTTCCAAGATGCCTTGATTTCAAATGAAACCTCTTTGTGTGCTCACCCACACTCTCTAAAATGTATTCATTCTTGTGGGCATTGAAAGGCAATACAAGCCAAATAGAAGACAGGCATGGTAATGCGTGATATACAGTATGAAAGATATAAAGCTTCATTCTTCACTTGTCTCTACGGAGTCTCTCACTTGTTTAATCTGAATATTGAGGGTCAGTTAAGCCGCTTTAAGTCATGCTGGAAAAATGTTAATTTTATGCAGAGGACAAATTACAACATAACCCATCCAAACTAGTGATCGACCGATATTGTTTTTTCATTGCCGATACCAATACCAATATTTTGGTCATCGCGTATCGGTATCGGCTGATATGGGCCAATATTTTCAAACATTTAAAAATATATTTTTTTTTTTACTTGACAGGTACTCTTGTGGAGGGATCTGGGGGTCTAAAAGTCCCCAAACCCCTCCTCCGCACTTAAAAGCATTCAAAATGCCAAGTTTGGCTGTTTTGAATGCTGTCATTTTTTTTAATCTGGTGCCAGTACCCAGAAGTGATGTCATCACATCACGTTCATGTTTTTGCATGGAGACCCGATCAGAGCCCAATGCGGCTTTGATCGGGTCTTTGGCGGCCATGCAGGCTGGTTGCCTGGGTCTCCTGGTGGGACGGGAGAGCCGGGCAAGCCGCAGAAGGCAGCGGGAGGGGGGGGGGGGGGACGTCCCCTCCCGCTTCTTGTAATGACAGCCGAGCGGCTTCTCAGCCACATCGACAGCCGCATCATTACAAGACAGCTGACCGTCGGCTATGGACGTCGATACCGGGGTGATGCCTCTAGTTGCAGGCATCACTCCGGTACAAGCACCTTCTGAAATATCGGTAATATCAGCCACCTTGGTGGCCGATTCCGCCATATCAGGAAAAGTGCATATAGGCCCTCGATATATCGGCTTTGCCGATAAATCGGTTGATCCCTAATCAAAACACCTAAATACACAGCTGAAATGTACAGTATCTCACAAAAGTGAGTACACCCCTCACATTTTTTTAAATATTTTATTATATCTTTTCATGTGACAACACTGAAGAAATTACACTTTGCTACAATGTAGTAAGTGAGTGCACAGCTTGTATAACAGTGTAAATTTGCTGTCTCCTCAAAATAACTCAACACACAGCCATTATTGTCTAAACCGCTGGCAGCAAAAGTACACCCCTAAATGAAAATGTCCAAATTGGGCTCAATTAGCTATTTTCCCTCCCTGGTGCCATGTGACTTGCTATTGTTACAAGGTCTCAGGTGTGAATGGGGAGCAGGTGTGTTAAATTTGGTGTTATCGCTCTCACTCTTTCATACTGATCACTGGAAGTTCAACATGACACCTCATGGCAAAGAACTCTCTGAGGATCTGAAAAAAAGAGTGTTGCCGTCACTGGGGAGCTACAGTTCATTGAGGGAACCAGAAATGCCAACATGTACTGTGACATACTGAAGCAGAGCATGATCCCCTCTCTTTAGTTACTGGGCCGCAGGGCAGTATTCCAACATGATAACGACCCCAAACACACCTCCAAGATGACCACTGCCTTGCTAAAGAAGCTGAGGCTAAAGGTGATGGACTGGCCAAGCATGTCTCCAGAACTAAACCCTACTGAGCATCTGTGGGCCATCCTCAAATGGAAGGTGGGGGAGCGCAAGGTCTCTAACATTCACTAGCTCTGTGATGTCGTCATGGAGAAGAGGAAGAGGACTCCAGTGGCAACCTGTGAAGCTCTGGTAAACTATATGCCCAAGAGGGTCAAGGCAGTGCTGGGAAATAATGGTGGTCACACAAACTATTATCACTTTGGGCCCAATTTGGACATTTTCACTTAGGGGTGTACTCACTTTTGTTGACAGCGGTTTAGACATTAATGGCTGTGTGTTGAGTTATTTTGAGGGGACAGCAAATATACACTGTTATACAAGCTGTACACTCACTACTTTACATTGTAGCAAAGTGTAATTTCTTCTGTGTTCTCTCATGAAAAGATATAATAAAATATTTACAAAAAATGTGAGGGGTGTACTCACTTTTGTGGGATACCGTATATGTGATCTGTTGTACCTGTTGTAATATGTGTATTTATCTTTTGCTGCTCCTGTGATTCACACTGTTACCCAAATAATGCAACCCACAGAAGATTAGTGTGGCACTCAGGCTCGTTTGACAATCTGGGGAGTAATTAGGATGGTTCTGAGTCCACTACTACAGGAGTGCTGGTGAAGGAGTGGAGTTTGCCCCATCTCCTGTAGTCACTGGAGAAAGGAAGGAGAGGAATACCCTGTGCTGCACATCCACGGGGTTGTGTGATGGTGAAAGAGACAACTTCAGCCTTGGCTCCCGCCAGGCTACGCCCCAAAGTGTTTCGCTCTGCCCCGGAGCTTAGTCATGAGTGAAATGCGTTGAGTGCATGCCCTGGCGGGAGCCCAGGCTGAGCTTGTCTCTTTCACCATGAGACAACACTGTGGATGTGCAGCACCAGAGATTCCATCCTACCTTTCTCCAGTGACCTGTGTAGAATCATAACACTGGTAAGGCTCTTCGTGCTTTTTTTCTGCTCCTCTAAAGTAGATATTTAACCTAACTGAATGATATTTAATTTTCTAAAGCACTATGTAACATAAACAATTGCCATTTTGTAATAAAGTACTTGAATAAAATGTTTGCATGTCATTACTATTTCCTGTTTACATGTACTTTCTCCAACAATGGCTGTATGGTATTTCTAGATGGTTTTCCTGATGCTAAACAGTGAACCGTGGACAATGCCTGTGTAATGTGTAGTCTCTATCAGAACTCTGTGACAGGGTTAAGCGTCATTAAAACAAGTGTACTTACAGTATATGTACACCCGTGCAAAGAACTGTCTTTGCCCACAAGGCTGCCCAGGTGTTTTGTGCATCCACATGCAGGCAGTCCCATTCGTGTCTATCGAAACACAGCTGCTGGTACTAATCTGTCAGCTGCGCAACTGAGTGTCCCTTGCGAGACACGCCCCTTTACCCGTACGGCTGTCAAATAGGTACGCAGCAAAACTCTGTGCTATGGCCACATACAAAGTGGCTGATTACTTACATATGAACAGCAGTACCACCCATTGATTTGTACAGAATACAAATCTGAAAGCTGCAGCTGCTCACAGACAGTGTGGGCAGGCAGACAACGACCGGTGAGAATCGACATAAGCTGCTGCTAAACTGCCACCTGAATGTAGAAAAACAGAGAGTGCCTGAACAAGGAACTTGAACCCCTGTTCACACTGAATCCGACTTCACTTGAAGTCACAGAATTTCAAAGCCGCAGGTCAGTGTGACTTCAGTTGCGACTTCGAACCCATGGTATGTATGTGAGCCGCTCAGGCTGCTAGGAAGTGTAGTCCTGTGCCTGCTGCTGTGAGTGCTGGCTGGGAAGGAGCCCGCCCATGCTCCAGATAATTATAAATAAGAGCTGAAGATACCAGGAGCCGCACATTAGAACAAGACCTGCTGTGTGTAGACAAGTGGCAGTTTCAGCCTGGACCCCTGCCAGGCCACGTCCACAATGCATTTTGCCCTGCCCACTTGAGCCTACTCATGGGGACTTGGCTGTAATCTGTGCGAATCCATGCACAGATGTCTATGCAAGTCGCACCTGAAATTGCAAAAAATTGTACAGGAACCTTTTTTCAAATCGGTGTAGCACCACAAAGTCAGAGTCATACCGATTTGAACAGTTCTATTGCCGACAATAGGGTGTGACTTGTCATGCAATTTGGACCTGTCAAATCGCATGACAAGTCACACTGGTGCGAACGGGGGCTCATTGGTCAATAGCAGGCCATATATGGGGCAATCGTTTTTTTCGTTCAACCAACGGGTTGAATGAAAAAAACTGACCTGATTAAAAAAAACTAACCTGATTCCCCCATCCACATATTCAATGTGGAGGAGGGAATCCTCCCCTCTGTGTCATTGTATTCTGACAGTAAGGAGACCCCCCCCCCCCTTCATCAGAATACACAGATCAAATGAGAAAATACAGATATGGGGTGAAACAGAAGTCAATCTGAAAATTGACTTCTGTTCAACTACTGTAGCCAAACATGTGTAGCACCCTCCTAGATAGGTGCTAGGTAAAGGCATCTACTGCTCCTGCTGCTTATCAGGGGAGCCTGATCTTTAGTTAGACCTACTCAGTGTGTATTCATCTGGTCTGAGGGACTGTCCCCACAGTGTCCAATGGAGAGGCCTCTTGGACAGGGGAGGAAACCTGGCCAATGATACACAAGCTTTTGTAACTGTCCCAGTGGGTTGGCACCTGGAGAGGTGCATCATGGGATTGGTGATAAAATCGGGGAGCGCATGAGGCAGGAGAAAAGTCCCAGGGGGACTGGCTCTCCTCCTGTAGGTGTGAGAAAGGTGGTTCAGGCGGAGTTGAACCGGGAGTGTGGAGCTGAGCTGCAGAGGATCCAGAGCTGCTGGCAGAGACTGTTGGGAAAAACAGTATTGTGAGTACCAGGAGTTCTGCCTAAGGGTCTGCCTAAGAGAGGGGACCACTCCAGAGAAGTCAGGGGATCAAGGAGCTAGCTCACAAGGGAAGTTTATCAGTGAAGGGGGTGCCGTGTAGTTGACTCTGAAGACTAGGAACAAAGGAGGTGCCAGGAAGGGCCCTGAAGCTGTTCAGCAATACAGTACAGATTACCACAGAAAGCTCATTCACTTATACTTCACAGCTAAGGGCAAAGTGAAGCAGCAGCCTAGCCGTGACTAGCGTTACTCAGTGTTACTCAGCATTTTCGAGTCATCCCAGCAAATTGTGCATAGTTGTATAAAGTCAGAGTATCCCACTCATTCCCTTCGCCTATCCAAGTTCCAAATAAAAACACAAAAACCAAAGCTACTGGACTGCTTCCTGACTGAGCTACAACACTTGGGAAAATGTCAAACTGTCATGTTGTTGCTAATGGTAACCCAGGGGAACACTTAATCAGCAGCTCCCAAGGGAGTAGTGCTACATTTGGGGGCTCATCCGGGATGTCGCCCTGAGTTACCGCCCAGTTGCTAATGGCAACAGACGAAGAAAATTAAAAGAAAAAGCTGTTTTTGCTTCCGGGACTTTGTTCTAATGCTCAATACAAGTGTGAGGCCTGTTCTACAGGAGATAGAGAGAGTGGGATGAAGAGAAAATTGCACAATGATGGTTGCCCGTGGCAACGCAAAGATTCCAGTCACAATCGCAATCTGTACCTACAAATGGCGGAAAGCTTCCATCTGAGCTACAAAATGTACACTCCTGTGAAGTATTGGGAGGCAAGAAAAAGGCATCTTTATGTAAATATGGACTGTGTCTACTTAACAGTAAAAGGTGCAACTGTGGACGGAGAAAATGGTGGCCAGGGGCACGTGGATCGGTGTGCCGGGGTCCGCGTGAGTGCAAAAATGTAATGGAAAAGTGTTGACCGTGCATACGACAGCGGACATTTATTTTATACAGTGGCAGTGTCAATACTGTGAAGAAAGCTGTCGGCCATGCCATGGAGGGCAGTGGCACTTTCTTCGGAGACAGTATGGTGACGGAGCTTGCTTGTACATGTGCTGGGAGGAGGACTGTTGACCGTGCATATGACAGCAGAACAATTCTCTGGACTGGCAAAGAGGGACAGCTGGCTCAAGGTGATGGAGGCACAGTTAGGGCCCTGCCACAAGCAAGAAGAGTAGATGCATGTCTGGGGAGGGACAAGGTCCGCTTTGCAGTAACTTCCATGTCGGCTAAGTTGAGAGAGAGCGGCATCGGAGGGGTTACTGCAACGCGCGAGAAAGCGCGCACTGAAAAGTTCTGGCTAGCAGGAGGAGCCACCACCAAGAAAGAAATGTGGGTGAAGACCTAATTCGCGCCCAGCCAATCAGGAGTGACAAGGGAACTCCATATATTACTTCCTACTTCGGGTGTGGCTGAGAGGGAGACACATGTGTGGAGAAGCAGCATGGAGATTGCCGGAGAGAAAGAGAGCGCATCAGCGAACGTTCCACCTGTCTGCGGAGAACCTGCTGGGTAGACCCGGGAGCAGACCGAAGTAGGACTGGCGTTATGCACCGGACGAGGCGTGGAGCACTTAGGCCTGGTATGTTCCCAGTGTTTGAGTGTGACTATGCGGGTGCGAGCGTGGAGCCAGTGTGGGCACTGCGGCTATCTGCTGTTGTGGGCGGAGAAGGGTGAGGGTCGGCCCAGACAGCTGTGTGTGTCATGGGAGACAGGAGTCACTCAGGTCTTGTCAGTTTTGGAATCGGGACCTCTCCGTGGTGGTGGGAGAGGAGTCTTCAGAGTGTTGATGCAGCTGGAGGCCATGCAACCTGGCAGTGGTCCAGTATACGCATCACAGGAAACCCGGTTGCCAGAAAAGGAGTACATGCAGGTAGTGCGTGCCGGGAAGTGGCCACCTGATGCGCTGAAGGCTGCTGCAGCAGAAACAAGGTCTGCTTCTCTACAAATCAAGGAGGAAAGATGGTCAGCGGCGACCAGGGCTGCAACAACAAGTGTGAGCAGGGAGGAGGAGGCAGGAGTCATCGATATGGGGTCTCCAAGTTTTCAAAACCGATTTGGATCCATAGAAGAAGGGATTGACCACTGGAAATCAGAGGATGAGACTGAGTGGGACTGGGGATCTGAAGCTCGGAGCAGTCCGCCATGTCCTGACACAGTAGAGGCTCCTGATGGGGAAACAAGGGATTCTGTGGTAAGAGGGGAGCTTGCCCAGAATCTGGGGTTCTGTGAGACCTATGTCAGAAGGGTCCCAGATCGAACCCCACCCACGAATTATGCCCGGGCTCAGGATCAAAATGAGGCCTACAGCTCCCTAATCAGGCATGAAGAGACCCTATTTTCTCCAGCTGGGAGAAGGAACTGGAAAACCCTTCCCAGGTTCTCAAGGATTCAGCGGTGGCTGCAGCGGAAAATTGCAATGGAATATGGGTATGAATACCCCTACGCTCCATGGGAGGTGATGATAGAAATTGAAGGAAAAAAGAGAGTCTTGGTGTGATGAGGCCATCTGGGACATCTGGGAATCCCACATGATGGCAATGCCCACTTGGCGTCCGGATGCATCATTTTAGTATGTGTGTTTTCATTTTTTGTCCTGTCTCCATGTAATCCATGTGCATGTTGTCACCTTTATTCACAATTTAACCTTCATGGTTGTAACCAGATACAATTTTTACCATATATTGCACTTTGTTGCACAATAAAATACATATATTTTAGTACTCCCATCTGTATCATTTATTCATCTCCTATATAGCTTTCTTTTTTCCTGTGGTCTTTACAGGATCATTTTTGCATTATATGTTTTAGCTAAGTAGGTGATCACCAAATTGGTGTAAACAGTAGGGGTATACTAGTACCTTGTTCATCAGGCCTTTACATACATTCTTTCTTCATGTAATTTGCATTGCCTACCATTGTAGTAAACTGTCTGTTACTGCAATGCAATAGTGTGAATGGGCTCTTAGTGTTTGAAACATGTCAGCAATGTGCAGTGCAATAATGCTTAATTAACTTATAGTGCCCATACCCTACCTACCCTGATTTATGACATTCAGCAGACAATAGTAAGCTTTGTAGCTTGCTGAACTCTGAAAATGTCTGGCTGTCATTCTGTCCTTCAGTTTTAATACGTTCTAAGTCACTGACCTGGAACAATTATAGAGATAAGGCATTCTGAATTTTCTCCAAATCATTTGCTGAATGCTTGTTTAGGTCAGGTCAGCCACTCAGAATTATTGATGTCAGACACAGCAGCGCATCTAGTATTTTCAGATGTATTTTAAAATGAAAAAAGATTCACATTATTTATTTTACACTAGGAGTTTTTAAATCAATACATATGATGAATAAAGACAGTTTCCTGTATTGGCTGACATTGCTTTGCTCAAATTTGCAGGCACTGGTACAGCATGAATTTACCTAATTAAGTCAGAGTACATATCTGTTCATCTCCGAGTCAGATGACTGTACTTTAGAAGAATATAAATTAACATAGAATGTACAAAACACCTGGACAATATCAGCTGTTTGTGATTGGAGGGATCCCTGAGTGTCTTGTATGGCTGGGTCCTCACCAGCATTGCCAGCATGTGCCCAGTAGTCTTCCCTTCCTCAAAATGTCTTTGTTGTAGAAAAAAACACATATTTTATGCTAATTGTAATGCTAGCTGTCGAGACATAGATTTGGCCTTCAACCAGGCCCGTTTAGTATTATCGTAAGGCAGTGGCGGCCGGTGCGTTGGGGGCGCAGGGGCGCCGCCCCCCCCTTCCATGCGTCCGGCCCCCTAATCTACATGCGGCGCGCCAGACGCATGGAGTTCAATGGGGTTTTTTTTTTTTTTTTAATCACCTGATTAGAGTCAGAGGCTCTAATAGGCTTCAGAAAAGGGTGGACCCTTCAGAAAAGGGTGGACTGCTCTGCGCCCCAAGACCACCCATTGCGTAACAATAGCGAATGAAAATTTGCTATTGTCACATGGATCCTCCTCCTGGCCAATCAGGAAGCGGGTCTCGGACGAAAGGCGAACGCATGCCATTGGCTGAGGAGGAGGCGGGAGGACTCGGGGAGACACGGGGGACTGAGAAGAAGCCGCCGCTGCATGTAAGTCTCTCTGCATTGAAGGGGGCACGCTGGTCTCTCTGCATTGAAAGGGGGCACAATGATCTCTCTGCATTGAAGGGGGGCACGGCACGCTGTGGTCACTCTGCATTGAATAGGGGCATGCTGGTCACTCTGCATTGAATGGGGGCACGCTGGTCACTCTGTATTGAATGGGGGCACGCTGGTCTCTCTGCATTGAAAGGGGGCATGCTGGTCACTTTGCATTGAAAGGGGGCACGCTTGGTCACTTTGCATTGAAAGGGGGCACACTGGTCACTCTGCATTGAATGGGGGCACGCTGGTCTCTCTGCATTGAAAGGGGGCTCGTTGGTCTCTCTGCATTGAAAGGGGGCACGCTGGTCTCTCTGCATTGAATGGGGGCACGCTGGTCTCTCTGCATTGAAAGGGGGCAAACTGGTCTCTCTGCATTGAAAGGGGGCACGCTGGTCACTCTGCATTGAAAGGGGGCACGCTGGTCACTCTGCATTGAAGGGGGGCACGCTGGTTTCTCTGCATTGAAAGGGGGCACGCTGGTCACTCTGCATTGAAAGGGGGGCACGCTGGTCTCTCTGCATTGAAATGGGGAACGCTGGTCTCTCTGCATTGAAAGGGGGCACGCTGGTATCTCTGCATTGAAAGGGGGCACGCTGGTCTCTCTGCATTGAAAGGGGGCATGCTGGTCACTCTGCATTGAAAGGGGGCACACTGGACACTCTGCACTGAAAGGGGCACGCTGGTCACTCTGCATTGAAAGGGGGCACACTATACCTTGATTACTGAAGGCCCCTTTCACACTTTTGTGACCTCAAAGTCACGCAATTTTTACAGCGTTTTTTGCCGCAAAGCAATGCCTATTACATTTTTCCGTTTGCGCCCCCCCCCCCCAAAAAAAAATTTGGGCACCGCCTGCCACTGTCGTAAGGGTTAGCAATGTACTCATCTTTGGTTCTCCTATCCTCTTTACCAATAAATGTTTCCCAGGATTTAGTCTCCGATTTAATATGGGAAATATGTTTAAAAAAACTGCTTTTGCTGCATCCCATATAATACCCAGCTTCACTGTGCCTAAATTATAACGAAAAAGTGTCTAACAGATCTGGAATCAGGTCTGGTTCCGTAAACAGGTATAGCCAAAAAGGGTTGCACTTCCACCCTATACATCTAGGGAGATTATGAGTCAATAACTCTATGCAGAACGGGGAATGACCAAAAATATGTCTACCTTTATATTTGAAGGAAGCTAACAATGGAAGCAGCGTGTCATTACCCAAGCCCAAATCTATCCTAGACAACCCCCCATGAGTAGCAGAGTAACATGAAAACATTCTAATATCTGGATGTCAAACCTTCCACACATCTGTCAATCTGAGCTCCACAAGCAGTCGAGCAAAAGGAGTAGGTCCTCTATTTGTTTGAGAGGGGGTAGGTAACTTATCCCATACTGGGTCTAAATAGTTATTAAAAATCATCAATCAGTAACAACGGAATATCTGGAATGTGTGACATGAAGCTCGCCAAAGTTTTGAAGATCTCGGAGGAGAAGGGCAGAGAAATTTAAACACCTGCTATTATACATGACTATTATACATGACAGACCATAATTCAGGGTCAAAGACAGATTGGTTATAAGAGAATCGAGTTCCTTGACGAATGAGAATACTCACTCCCCTAGAGTATGAGGAGTGAGTAGAGTGGTATTGGTAACTGAATAGGTGAGAAGAAAAACAAGGTTTTGGGTTGGGAGGTCATTTAGTCTTTTGAAGACAAATAACAGTGGCATCCAGATGTTTAACGGTCCTGAGAACCGACAAGAGTTTCAATGGGCTATTAAATCCCCTAATATTCCGGGACAAAACTCTCATAGTAGCCATGGGCAATGCATGGATATGTGTCTACAGTATTCCAATTAGCGTTGTAGTTCCTTACCAACATACCCTGCCGAGGTAACAAAATAACAGAAGACATCCTCCACAGCAGGAGAAACCCTATCAGGGACAGGACTGTAAGTTTCATAGTCAAGAATAATGCCATATAGAGCTCCACAGGAAACTGGAGAATATTTATTCATATTTTCGAAGTTTCAAAGAAAAGATATAACAAAAAAAGTAAACATATGGGACCAACAAGGCCCTCAATGGTTATAGCTTAGCAGCAAATAGTCCGCATAGAAGGGGAACAGTGGAAACTCTAGAAGGTGATGGAGTTTCACTGCAGCAGTAAAAGTAGAAGAAAGAGACAAGGCAGGTAGAGATGATACCCTCTGGATTCCACCTAGGCTTAAGAAGAAACCGGACCTGAACATTAAACAAAACTGGATTTGTACAGGATCAAGTTGGGGCAGAAGCTTGTGATATGGCTGCGCGGAGTGACCTCTCCTCCCGGTTCAGCCTTTGCATTGCAGGTCTGTCAAAGAAATTAACTTCTCCCTTCGCAACCCCCCTAAGGTATGCAGGTTAAACCATGGCATATTGTAGAACCAGTTCCCAGAGTCGCTTCTTAATATCCAGAAATTAAGCTTGTTTTTTCTGAAGTTCCGTGGAGAAGTCCAGGAACAATGATACTTTGGAATTGTCAAAGACCAGAGTTCCACTCATATTTCTAGCTTTAGATAGTATGGCGTCTCTATCCCTATAGTTCAGTTTAAACAGAAATGGGTGCAGGTGGTTGCCTGGTGGTAGAGGGTACGCTGGTACTCGATGCGCTCACTCCACTGCAAATATGTGCAAGAAAGAATCTTTGCCGAAAACAGGGAGCCGCCATTGCTGGATAAAAGCCACAGGGTTCTTGCCTTTAGCTCTTTCAGGAATTCCGATAGCATGCACATTATTGTGCTGCAATGTATTTTCAAGGTCATCCAAATAGGCAGAATGCTGGGCGGTGAGATGGGCATTCCAGTCGAGTGAGGATCCAACTGCATCCTCCAGGGGAACTGTGCCATCTGCATCATTTTCCTTCCCCAATAAATCCTCTGGTGTAATAGTGGGAGTTGGGGGGTCTTTGGTTAATGCCTGAGAAAAGAGCTTCTGTGCAGCCTCCTTGATTTTTTCCTTCGCTGGGCTCTGTGGCAAGGCACCATCTTAGCCCGGATCCTCCGCAGGGGCTTTGCTGTCTTTGAACCTCTTAGACATGTCAGCAGATTAAGGGGAGCCACAGAGGGGACAGCTTGGACGATCAGAAAGCCAGCGGTGTGTTCCAAAAGTCAGTCGGGTATGTATAGTAGGTACCAGCGGGATGAAAGCACAGATTCTTAGTGGAGAGGATGATAGAAGCGTCCGGCTACATCCGCTGCTCAGCCACGTCCCCAGGGTACATATCTGATGCATTGGATCACTCTCCAGAGGGCATTTAACAGGCGATGAGAGGGCTTTATATCACCTGCTCACCACCTGTTTTGACCCCTTAAACCCCGCACTAGCACACCGCAACCACATGCATTGTATGAGATTGGGGGGTGCCCCCATTCAGTTAAACGGGCATCGTTTTTGCTGCGCATCTGCAGCACCTGTATACTGCCATCATGTGCCTTTGCAAGAGGGAGTGGTGGGGGGGGGGGTTAAAAAAGAGAGCTCAGCAACATTTTTTTACTACCCCTAACCATATGTTTAAATGTACCTTCCTGGCATGGTTTTCTGAGTGGTATCCTGGAAAGGACAGCACATAGTTAAAGGAGTCCTCTGGTGCCAGCATAGACTTTAATTTTATGACATCAGCATTGTAACACCAATGCAAGCAATAGTTATATTTGACAATCCAAAATAAACATTAAAAATCTCCTGTTGTGTTGTTCTGCCTGTCTGCTGGCCATCTCATCTCTTGTGGCTCCTCTCAGTACCTCTGTAGTTCAGAAGGAAGGCTCTGTGAAATGTGTGACACAGCAGTGCCTACTCACAGTGCATAGTGAATACATGTCATGTCATTTGGCGTGGGGTTCCCCTTCAAATCCATACCAGACCTGAAGGGCCTGAGATGGATTGGGGGGGGTGTCGTTTTTTTTCTTGATTTTTTTTTTTTGCTGGCAATTTTTTTTTTCATTCAGCTGTCAGAGGGTAACCCCGCTGATAGCTGATGACTCATCGTTTGTTAACCACTTTAGGACCGCCCGCCGCAGATGTACTGCGGCAGGCAGCCGCTCCCAGGCAAATCGCCATACATGTACGGCGCTCACTCTCGGGAGGCTAGGGGGCGAACGCGCATGCCGGTGGCACGCTCCCACCCCTGCTCCTCAGCGGGGAAGCCGATGCAGGCGGCTCTGATTGCCGCCTGACACCCGCGGTCGTTCCCCACTGAGAGAGAAGGACGGTCGACTGTTGTAAACACAGCCGACCGTCCTTCTCCCTGCATTGATCATAGAGCCCATGTGATCCTTCTATATAGGATCACATGTCTCTATGGTCATTTCAGAAGCCCCCCCCCCCCCCAGTTATAATCACTCCCCTAGGCTCAAATTTAACCCCTTGATCCCCCATAGTGTTAACCCCTTCCCTGCCAATGTCATTATTACAGTAACAGTGCATATTTTTAGCACTGATTACTGTAGTAATGTCACTGGTCCCCCCAAAAGTGTCAAAAATGTCAGTCAGGGGTCCGATCTGTCCGATGCAATGTCGCAGTCCCGCAAAAAATTGCAGATTGTCACCATTACTAATAAAAAATAAAAAGAAAACAATAAAAATGACATTAATCTTTCCCTTAGTTAGTAGACGAGATAACTTTTGCGCAAACCAATCAAAATACGCTTATTGCAATTTTTTTTACCAAAAATATGTAGCAGAAAACAAAATGGCCTAAAATTTTAAAAAATTTTGATTTTCAATTTAGCGTGTCATATAGCAGAATGTGAAAAATATATATATTTTTTTTTTCAAAATTGTCGCTCTTTTTTTGTTTATAGCGCAAAAAATAAAAACCGAACAGGTGATCAAATACCACCAAAGGAAATCTCTATTTGTGGGAAAAAATGGACATCAATTTTATTTGGGTACAGCGTCGCACGACCGCGCAATTGTCTGTTAAATTAACGCAGTGCCGAATCGCAAAATAGGGCCTGGTCAGGAAGGGGGTAAAATCTGCCGGGGCTGAAGTGGTTAAATGGTAACTCCACTTTCGTGGGGGAAAAAATAGCAAATTTAGAAAAAACAATATAGTGTATACAATTGCGGCACAAGTCATATTGTAATTGAATGTTATTAAAGTTATTAAAGTCACTGCTCACTAGAGCTCTACTGCGGCAAAGTGGCTCGATAACGTCTGGCGACGTAGACCTACGTCGCCAGACATTCCCCTTTCTCGGCGGCTCGCGCGCCCCGCCGGAGGCTCGCTCCCGCTGTATTCAGTCACAGCGGGAGTCGGGCCAGGGGAGGAGCGGCGGTGATCACCGCTGCTCTCCCCCGATCGTCGAGGAATCGAGTGTGGAGATCCACCCGCTTGTGTTAACAAAGCGGGCGGATCTCCTAAGTGACAGACAGTGACAGATTGCAGGGTTCAGCATAGCTGAACCTGCGATCTGTCCCTGTGTCACTCAGTCACCTCCCCCCACACACGTCAGTAAGCACCAGGCATACATTAACCCCTCCCTCTCCAATAAATTTAACCCCTTCCCTGCCAGTGTCATTTTTACAGTAACAGTGCATATATATAGCACTGATTACTGTAGTAATGTCACTGGTACCCCCAAAAGTGTCAAAAATGTCAGTCAAGGGTGCGATCTGTCCGCCACAATGTCGCAGTCCCACAAAAAAAATCGCAGATCGCCGCCATTACTCGTTAAAAAAAAAAAACACCAAAATCGACAGAAATCTTTCCCTTAGTTAGTAAACGAAATAACTTTTGCGCAAACCAACCAACCAATCGCTTATTGCGATTTTTTTTACCAAAAATATGTAGCAGAAAACAAATTGGCCTAAAATGATAAAACATTTTGATTTTTACATTTTTTTGGGGGGAATTTCATATAAATAATGTGAAAAATATTGTTATTTTTTCAAAATTGTCGCTATTTTTTTGTTTATAGCGCAAAAAGTAAAAATCGCACAGGTGATCAAATACCACCAAAAGAAAGCTCTATTTGTGTGGAAAAAAAGGACATAAATTTAGTTTGGGTATGGCATTGCATGACCGCGCAATTGTCAGTTAAAGTCGCACAATGCCGAATCGCAAAAAGTGGCCCAGACGTAAGACAGCAAAATCCTCCGGTGGTAAAGTGGTTAAAGATTATCTTTCCTTTTCAATCTGCAGCCGCTGTAATTTTCTGTAAAATGCAATGCAAAATGGCTACCTGGAGGTGTTATATACAGAACGCCGCCCCCCCCACAGAAACATTTCCGGCTTGTGTGATTGGTTCACCGATTTTCCAAGGAGTCTGCCTAAGATACAAGTCAGCTTTCAGGCATCCCCTGCAACTAAAATGTCATTTTTGGTGAGAAAATCCCATTAGGAACACGTATTAGTCAAGGTTCGCACGATTTCAAGCCAGCATTTCAGTCTGACTTGGGGGGGGGGGTGGCGATTTCACAAACATCTGTACGGGTTCCTGCACAGATGTCTATGGAAATCCCTCCCCCCCCCCCCCGAAGGTGCCGAAAGTAGTACAGAAACTACTTTTGGGAATCGGTGCGGCAGATCACATCAAACCAGACCAATGTGAACATGGGTTAAAAGGATGCATGCCCAGCAGATTTCCTCATTAGTGCTCCGCAGCTACACAGCTGGTTGATAACTATGAAACCACTCCCATCAGACCCACTCAGCACAGAGGCACAGAGGAACAAACAGGGATTTCTTCAGAATAACAAAAGGTAGGAATCTGCAACAAAGGTTGTTATAATCCTTGCAATGTACATAGATCACCCAGAGGGGAATGTTTTTTCTCAACAAGAGTTACGCTTTAAGGAGGCAGCGGCCAGCTTCCCTGCCAGCTCCTTAGCAACCAGCTATACATAGCGTGTTAAAGTAAAAAAAGATGAAAAACGCCTCAAAAACGCAACACATGTTTTTGACGCGCATGAAGTCTATTACATGCAAAACGCAATCTGCTGCAGGAAAAAAAGTCCCTGACTCTTTCCAAAAATGCACCGGCTGAAAAACACACAGATGTGAACGCGTACCATAGGAAACCATGTTAAAAGGATTGTAGTGTGTTTCTGAAAACTGCAAAACGCACAAAAAAATGCATAGGTGTGAACGTAAGGTAAAAGGGACTCTGTCAGGAGAAAATATTGGAGCTGCCATTGCTGACTCTTTAAAAAAAAAAAAAAAAATACTTGTTGCTTGGTTGTCTGGATTTAATACTTTTAAGTCACAGGCAGGTAACAAGCATGCTGTAAATGAGTGTCAGGAAAGTATCAAAATTCCTAATCTCTGTACTTGTTCTCAGAACGCATTGAAGCCAAAACATCAGCATGAGAGTCAGCAAACTAACATTCTCAAAGGAAATGTTAGCACTGGAAGCCCCCACATTTTTCTCATGACTCATGAGTTACTTTAGGGAATACTGTTCAAAAATGTACTGAAGTTGGTAACTCTATGCCATTAACCACTTCTGGACCGGAAGATTTTCCCCCTAATGACCAGGCCATATCTCGTGATTCAGCACTGCGTTACTTTAACGGAAATTGCGCAGTCGTGCGACACTGTACCCAAATAAAATTGATGTCCTTTTTTCCCCACAAATAGAGCTTTCTTTTGGTGGTATTTGATCACCTCTGCGATTTTTATTTTTTACGCTATAAACAAAAAAAGAGCGACAATTCTGAAAAAAAAAAAAAAAACAATATTTTTTACATTCTGCTATATAACATTCCAAAAAAAATTAAAAATGAAAATGTTTTAACATTTTAGGCCAATTTGTTTTCTGCTACATATTTTTGGTCAAAAAAATCGCAATAAGCGTATTTTGATTGGTTTGCGCAAAGTTATCGCGTCTACTAACTACGGGAAAGATTTATGTCTTTTTTATTGTTTTTTTTTTACTAGTAATGGCGGCGATCTGCAATTTTTTGCAGGACTGCAACATTGCAGCAGACAGATCGGACTCTTAACTGACATTTTTGACACTTTTGGGGGGACCAGTGACATTACTACAGTAATCAGTGCTAAAAATATGCACTGTTACTGAAATAATGACACTGGCAGGAAAGGGGTTAACACTGTGGGTGATCATTGGGTTGAATTTGAGCCTAGGGGAGTGATTCTAACTGTATGGGGGGTGGCTTATGGAATGACCATTCTCTCTGTGATCATTCCAGAGAGAAGAACGGTCAGCTGTGTTTACAACAGCTGACCGTTCTTCTCTCTCAGCGGGGAGAGATCGCGGGTGTCAGGCGGCAATCGGAGCTGCCTGCCCCATGCTTCGGAGTCCCCACTGCCGAGTGGGGACGGGAGCGTGCCGGCGGCGGCGCGTACTCGCCCCCTAGCTGCCGGTGCACGACCGACGCCTGCTGCAGTATATATGCGGTGGGCGGTCCGGAAACCGGTTAATACATGTTGATAGTATTCAGCATAACAATTCCTTTTTTTATAAATTTATATTTTTCCTTACATAAACATGAAGACCAAGCTGTCCACAGAAATGTCAAAAGTTGGGATAAACTATAATACTGCCCTGGGCTTATACAACATTTGTATTCTATTTCCCCGACTTAAATCTTTCAGTGACTTCTCTTGCTTTAGGCTTGCTCTAGTCTAGGTCATTGACCAAAGCATACTGAAGCTAGAAGAATCATATGACAAACTAGCATTTTTCGAAATAGGTAAGGAATTTTCAAAGTGTTTCTAAAGTTAAAAAGTTTGCCTGAATGCATTGCCACTTGCTGTCAGCAGGGGACCCCAGAAGAGGAGGTTTGGGGCCCCTCCGTGCAATACCCTTGCACAGAGCTAGTGGGTTTACATTTTTTATTATTTTTATAAAAAAAATGCCTTTAGAAATGCTGTTACTAAACCCAGTACCCTGCATTCACCATATCTGGTCTTCCACAGTACACAAAACATGGAAATGAAATTATTTTAGTAAATATAAACTGCTAAATACCTTTTCTCCATAGCAGTATATAGCAATCTTTTGACTTCTATCAGTGTCTGGTTAAAGCTTGTAGGAGGAGTTTTAGGATTGTATGTCTCTGTGGTTACATCACAAGCCACGCCCCCCCATAGTTAGAATCACGCCCCTAGGGATACATTTAACCCAGTGATCACCAATAAAGTTAACCCCCCAGTGTCATTTTTACAGTAACAGTGCATATTTATAGCACTGATTACTGTAGTAATGTCACTGGTACCCCCAAAAGTGTCAAAAATGTCAGTCAAGGGTCCGATCTGTCCGCCGCAATGTCGCAGTCCCGCAAAAAAAATCACAGATTGCCGCCATTACTAGTAAAAAAAAAAAAAAACAATAAAAATGACATAAATCTTTCCCGTAGTTAGTAGCCGCAATAACTTTTGCACAAACCAATCAAAATACGCTTATTGTGATTTTTATTACCAAACATATGTAGCAGAAAACAAATTGGCCTAAAATGTTAAAAAATTTTGATTTTTACATTTTTTTGGGGGAATTTCATATAAAAAATGTGAAAAATATTGTTATTTTTTCAAAATTGTCGCTATTTTTTTGTTTATAGCACAAAAAGTAAAAATTGCACAGGTGATCAAATACTACCAAAAGAAAGCTCTGATGGTGGGAAAAAAAGGACGTCAACTTCATTTGGGTACATTGCCGCATGACCGCGCAATTGTCTGTTAAAATCACGCAGTGCCGAATCACAAAATAGGCCCTGGTCTTTGAGCATCCAAATCCTCCGGGGCTTAAGTGGTTAAGGTTTGGATGGATGTTTTTATTTCTATCTGTTTTCCTACTAGGGATAATTACCTTTTGTCCCAATCACCAATCACAAGTCCACTATCTATTTCTTGTATTACATGGGAATAGATAATTCAGCATGATTGGACTGTGTATATTCGTTTAATCAGAATTGATAAATCCTCCCTTATAGTCTTACAGTCTATAGAGTTTTTTGAAGTGATATTGGAATTCCAATGAGCCCATTATTAGGAGCAGGTGTGGCTGGGTTTAGAGTTTTTAATATGTCATGTGATCTGTGTTTTTATTGTTTTTGCAATAAAGGTCGATATTTTCTATTTGAATAGGGGTAACATCACATCCATTATTGCTATTTCCTTGCACAGTTGGATACCCATTCCAACACCATATCACTCCCTTATCAGAAAATCTCTCAAGGAACTTCCCATATCTCAACAAGTGGAGCATTTATCTGAGCATCTTCTCCCACTTCACTCAAATTACCGGTCTTTCTGACCTAAACCTATTTGCCTCCTCGTCCAACCACAAATTACCCAGGTGTCTCTCCCGCCATCCTCACCCTTTAACAGAGAGCACAGATTCTTTGGCCCACCCGTGAGACAGTCACCTTTCCCCTGCTTCAGATGGACATGAAGTTCCTGGTAGGGTGATAGGGATTCTTCCTGTCAGAGAAATGGCCATGCTGCAACTGGCAACTCCGCCAGTACTTCCAATGGCCGCAATGGACTCAGGCCATAGACTCATTGTCAGTGAAATGGCTGTGCTGCAACTGGCAAATTGACCAGTACTTCCCATGGCTGCAATGGACTCAGGCCATAGACTAATTCACTGGCCTATAAAAGGACTCTGCTCAGCCCATCTGATTGCTGGATTGTCTTCAGCTCTTCCTGTTTCCTGTGCATTGCTACTTCCTGGATTCCAGTTTGACCCGGCTTGTTTCTGACCTGTCTGCTCTCTCTCCTGGCTTTGACCCACGGCTTCGTCTGACCCTTCGATCCTGCTCCAGTGTTTGACCCTCGGCTTGTGTGACCATCCTTGCTCTCTTGTCCTCTGCCTGACTTCCAGTGTACCGATCCCGGCTTGCTCAACGGACTTGCTTCTGCTCAATCCCCTTGTCTTGGTGACCTGTTTGGACTGATACCTGTGTATGACCCTCGGCCTGGCTTTTACCTGCACATTGCTTGATTCCCTGGAGGCCCTGCAAGTTGTTCCAGGATATCCTTGTGAACCTTTACCTGCACTCCACAAGCATCCAGTGCTCCTTGGGACGCGTCACCTCCTGTCCCACTTCCAGGGGTGATTCGCACCGAGCTGCAAGGGAAGCCCTCTCAGCATTTCGGCCTCTACCAAGAAGTGATCTGACAGTACAATCCAGCCATGTCAGAGGCCGACAGAGGTGCTTCCCAGCTCGAGGCTCTTTGTCAGCAAGTCTCCTCTTTAACACAGGCGGTCCAGAGACTGCAGGACGGTTATTTTCAACTAGAGGGTCGAGTGTTGAACCTAGCTGGCGCACCCTCTCCTTCCGACCCTAATCAACCGCCCGCTAGCTCCGGGGGCACCTCCACTCAGCAAGGACCAGCCGGCCCTGCGCAGGCAGCCATGGTTTTCCCACCTGAACCCAGGGTACCTACACCCGAACGCTTCCGTCGGGAACGGAGAAGGTTCAGATCCTTTAAGAATGCATGTCTCTTGTATTTAGCCCTTCAGCCCAGAACCTTCTCTTCAGAGACCGTCAAAGTAGGATTCATAATTTCTCTGTTGTCAGAAGAACCCCAGACCTGGGCCCATAACCTCCTTGAGCAAAAGAGCCCCTCATTGAACTCTGTAGACTCCTTCTTCCAGGCCATGGCCCAGTTATATGAGGACCCCCAACGGACTGTTACGGCTGAATCAGCCCTACATGCCTTACAACAAAATAAACGTCCTGTAGAGGACTATACCATTGACTTCCGCAGATGGGCCGCGGATACAGACTGGAATGAGCCAGCACTCAAGTACCAGTACCGTCACGGATTGTCTGAAGCCCTTAAGGACGAGTTAGCTCGGGTAGAAACCCCTACGTCTTTGGAAGGTCTAATCTCACTGGCAATCCAACTGGACAGGCGCCTGCGGGAGAGACGCTCAGAGCGCCTTCAAGGGGCCCGACCTACCTGGGTACTCCCGAAAGTCCCACTTGCTGCTTCACCCCATCCTGGGCCTTCTGTCTCCGGGGGTTCAGAAGGAGTACCCATGCAGATTGGTCTAATCCGTTCTGCCTTGACCCCCGAGGAAAGACAACGTCGCCGTCAAGCTAACCTCTGCCTTTATTGTGGGGAATCTGGCCACTTCCTACGCAATTGTCCTGTGAGACCCAGTAAGTCCTATTCACGGCCTCTGCTGAACTGTCAAGTCGCTGGGTCATCCCCTACTCATCTTATTCTCCCTGTCTCCCTACAGGTAGCAGAAAAGAAGATTCGGCTTCTGGCGATCGTTGATTCCGGGGCATGTAGTTGCTTTTTGGACCGTTCTTTAGCTCAAAGACTGTGTGTCCCCATGCAAGCTAAGGAACAGCGACTCCATATTCTTCTGGCTGATGGTTCTTTGCCCAGTTCCGGGCCTGTTACTGAAGAGACGTGCCCCATCTTCACCACGACAGATTCTCTTCACCAGGAATTCCTACGATTTGACGTCCTTTCCTCACCAATGTTTCCCATTATTTTAGGACTTCCCTGGCTACAGGCCCACAACCCACAGATTGATTGGGTTAAGAGAAGGATCTCCTTCACGTCTAATTACTGCCTGAACCATTGTTTCCTACCTGGATCTGATACTTCTGCTGCTTGCCTGGCCGTCCAACCAGTACATGATCTCCCGGAAAATGTCCCCGCAGTTTATGAGGAATTCATGGACGTATTTGATAAAAAAAAGGCTGAAGCTCTGCCTCCTCACAGGCCTTATGATTGCCCTGTAGAACTTCTGCCTGGAGCCGAGATTCCTTTCGGAAGGATATTTCCGTTATCTGAGAAGGAGCTGGAAACCCTCCGGATTTATATTAACGAAAATTTGGAAAAGGGTTTTATCCGCCCCTCCTCCTCACCAGCAGGGGCCGGGATATTCTTTGTCGAAAAAAAGGATGGCACACTAAGACCTTGTGTAGATTACCGGGAGCTTAATAAAATTACTATTAAAAACCGGTATCCTCTACCTCTTATCCCAGAACTGTTTCAACGTTTCCGGGCAGCTCGGATCTTTACCAAATTGGATCTCCGTGGAGCTTACAACCTTGTTCGCATTAGGAAAGGAGATGAGTGGAAGACGGCGTTCAGAACGCGGTTTGGCCATTTTGAATACCTGGTCATGCCTTTCGGGCTGTGTAACGCCCCTGCTACCTTCCAACATCTAGTTAATGACATTTTTCGGGAATTCCTGGATCTCTTTCTGATTGTCTACCTAGATGACATACTCATTTTTTCCTCCACTCTGGAACTCCACCGGACCCATGTTAAAAAGGTACTATTTACTTTAAGGAAACACGGACTTTATGTGAAACCAGAGAAATGCGAATTCGAGAAAGACTCCATTCAATTCCTGGGTCTCATTATCTCAACAAACGGCATTTCCATGGATCCACAGAAAGTGCAGTCAATTCTCGATTGGCCAGCCCCCTGTGATAAGAAAGGAGTTCAACGCTTTGTGGGGTTTGCTAACTTCTATCGGAGGTTCGTGAAGGGGTTCTCTATGATTATCTCCCCCATTACCCAATTGACCCGCCAACAGGTCCGTTTCCATTGGTCACAGGAAGCTCAAACGGCCTTTGACAAACTGAAGACGTTGTTCACCTCAGCACCTATTCTCCAGCATCCTGATCCAACCCTACCTTATGTGCTTGAAGTGGATGCTTCAGAAATAGCCACTGGAGCAATCTTATCTCAAAGACAAGGCCCGAAGACTCTTCTGCACCCTGTGGCTTTCTTTTCCCGGAAGATGACACCTCCGGAGAGAAACTATGACGTAGGGGATCGGGAACTCTTGGCCATCAAATGTGCCTTGGAAGAGTGGAGATACTTGCTTGAAGGGGCTACTCATCCCATTTTAATATTCACAGACCACAAAAACCTGGAATACCTCAGGACAGCAAGACGCCTGAGACCCCGTCAAGCTCGATGGGCCTTGTTCTTTTCCCGGTTTAATTTTCATCTTACTTACAGGCCAGGGTCCAAGAACGGAAAAGCAGACGCCTTGTCCAGAATGTTTCCAGATACCCCAAACACAGCCGAACCTAACACCATCCTCTCGGCTCAAAATTTTTTGCTTATTCAAACGGATCTGCAATCAGAAATTAAGCAAGCCTCAGTTCAATGTCTCGAGCCTGGGACCTCTTCCTTGGAAAAACGCGGGGGATTCTTGTGGTTCCAAGAAAGGATTTTTGTTCCTTCACAGATCAGACTACAGGTCCTAAAGACTTTGCATGATCACAAGCTTGCCGGGCACTTCGGGGTCAGGAAGACATGTGAACTCATTCAGCGCCACTTTTGGTGGCCCAATTTAGTTCGGGACTGTAAATCCTATGTGGGTTCTTGTATTACGTGTCAGCGTAACAAGGGGGCTAAGACCAAGTCCTGGGGCCTGTTAAGGCCATTGCCCATCCCGGAACAGCCCTGGAAGCAACTTTCCATGGATTTTATAGTGGAATTACCACCTTCAGAAGGTTTCACTACTGTCCTGGTGGTGGTGGACCGTCTCTCGAAGATGGCGCACTTTTTGCCTATGATTGGCACACCTTCTGCCGTGGAAACAGCTAACATGTTTATTAAAGAAGTGGTCAGGCTACACGGTCTCCCGGACAGTATAGTATCGGACAGAGGCGTCCAATTCACTTCCAAATTCTGGAAAGAGCTTTGCAAATCCTTGTCCATTAAGATATGCCTATCATCAGCCTACCACCCGCAGAGTAATGGTCAAACGGAAAGGACCAACCAGACCCTTGAACAATACCTACGTTGCTTTTGCACTTGCTCCCAAGATAACTGGGTCTCTTTACTTCCGTGCGCGGAATTCGCGTATAATAACGCCCTGCATTCTGCAACCAACCAGACCCCGTTCTGGGTGAATTACGGGTTCCATCCTTCTTTTTTGCCCAGTGCTTTCTCAGAAACATCAGTTCCTGCAGTGCAAGACCGGATAATGGCTATCAGGGATAACTACCGGGTGCTACAGGACTCCATATCCAAAGCCCAACAGGAGTACAAGAAATTTTATGACCGCAAGAAAAAGGAAAATCCTATGTATAAGGTCGGGGATAAGGTGTGGCTCTCCTCAAACAACCTACGACTATCTTGCCCTTCTAAAAAGTTGGGACCAAGGTTTATTGGGCCTTTTAGAATCAAAAGGATGATAAACCCTGTGGCTTTTGAACTGGCTTTACCTAATTCATACAAGATCCATCCTGTATTCCATGTTTCCCTGCTAAAGCCTGCAATTTCTAGCCCTTTCCCAGGGAGGGAAGAATTGCCTCCACCTCCAGTTTCAGTGGAGGGTGAACCTGAATATGAAGTGGAAACCATTCTGGATTGTCGAAGAAGGGGTGAGCTCATACAGTATCTTATTAAATGGAAAGGTTACCCCACTGAAGACAATTCCTGGGAACCCGCTAGTAACCTGCATGCCCCCAGGCTGGTACAGGAATTCCACAGGAGATTCCCAGAAAGATTGGCCCGGTTGGGCATCCGGAGGCTGCCCCTTGGGGGGGGGCACTGTCAGAGAAATGGCCATGCTGCAACTGGCAACTCCGCCAGTACTTCCAATGGCCGCAATGGACTCAGGCCATAGACTCATTGTCAGTGAAATGGCTGTGCTGCAACTGGCAAATTTGCCAGTACTTCCCATGGCTGCAATGGACTCAGGCCATAGACTAATTCACTGGCCTATAAAAGGACTCTGCTCAGCCCATCTGATTGCTGGATTGTCTTCAGCTCTTCCTGTTTCCTGTGCATTGCTACTTCCTGGATTCCAGTTTGACCCGGCTTGTTTCTGACCTGTCTGCTCTCTCTCCTGGCTTTGACCCACGGCTTCGTCTGACCCTTCGATCCTGCTCCAGTGTTTGACCCTCGGCTTGTGTGACCATCCTTGCTCTCTTGTCCTCTGCCTGACTTCCAGTGTACCGATCCCGGCTTGCTCAACGGACTTGCTTCTGCTCAATCCCCTTGTCTTGGCGACCTGTTTGGACTGATACCTGTGTATGACCCTCGGCCTGGCTTTTACCTGCACATTGCTTGATTCCCTGGAGGCCCTGCAAGTTGTTCCAGGATATCCTTGTGAACCTTTACCTGCACTCCACAAGCATCCAGTGCTCCTTGGGACGCGTCACCTCCTGTCCCACTTCCAGGGGTGATTCGCACCGAGCTGCAAGGGAAGCCCTCTCAGCATTTCGGCCTCTACCAAGAAGTGATCTGACACTTCCATACTGGCCCTGCAGGCCATGGTTTCCCACAAACCTCCAACTAACACCTATTTCTGCATCTGGGTTAGATTCATGGTGTTTTTAGTCTGGCAGGGGTTTCACCCACATAGTCAGGGGTCTCCCAGTTGCAGTCATTCTGGCAGACATGGCTAGACTTGGGCCTCAGCTTAGGTTCTCTGAAGGTTCTAAATTCTGCCATTTTGGCCTTCACTAGAAAAGAGATATATGCAAAAAACGGCATGGTTGAGCAGTTTATGAGGACAATATCCCCACTTTGGGACCTTACAAAAGTCCTCTCACATGGCCCCTTTGCTCCCACAGAAGACTGTTCTCAATGGGGCATTACACCTAAGGCAGTCATTTTAGTGGCCGCTAACTTGGGAGGAAATATTTTGCAGCTTCAAGTGCTGAGCTTAACAGAACCTTACAAAACTGCTTCCATTGTTTTCTCCAGTTGAAAAAGAAGATTCAGCTCTTCATGAACTTGATTTGCCCAGAACTCTTAAACCATACCTTCAAGCTACCTCTTCATTCAGGACTTTTAACTGGCTATTTGTAATAGGGATCGACCGATTATCGGCAACACCGATATATCGGGGGTCGATATGCACTTTCCCCGATATATCGGAATCGGCCTTTGGATTTACTGATATCGCCAATATTTAGGGAAAGTGCTTGTACCGTGGTGATGCCTGCAGCTAGAGGCATCACCCCGGTACCGGTGTCCATAGCCGATGGTCGGCTGACTTGTAATGACAACCGATGCGTCTGAGAAGCCGCTCGGTTGTCATTACAAGGAGCGGGAGGGGACGTCCCCCCCTCTCACCGCCTTCCGCGGCTCGCCTGGGTCTCCCATCCCACCGGGCATCCTACCTCCGCCGCCAAAGAGAAGACCCGGGTCTCCATGTAAAAAACCCGGAAGTGATGTAGATGTATGCTCCCAAGAATAGGGCATAGCGTTGAAGACAGGCCGCAGTCGTCTGAGAGATGCCTTTGTCAGGGCTAAAGATCTAAAGGAGTGGTTTATGGTCCGTCAGTATGGTGAATTCCCTACCATACAGGTAACGATGAAACTTCTTAATTGCCCATATGAGCGCCAGAGCCTCTTTGTCAATATGAGAGTAATTGCTTTCTGCTTTTGTCAAGGACCTGGAAGCGAATGCCACTGGTTTTTCTGACTCATCTGGTAAGATGTGAGATAGTACAACCCCCAGACCATAGGGTGAGGCATCACAAGCCAAGGTGAGAGGCCTCTGGAGGTCATAGTACACGAGCATGCGTGAGGCCAACAGCTTCCGCTTAGAAACTTCAAAAGCATGTTCGCATGCAGCCGACCAGTCCCATCTGGAGTATTTCTTGGTTCAACAGAAACAAGGTGTGTGCCAGATCTGGCAGGAATTTGTGGTAGTAGCTCAGCAAACCAAGGTATGATTACAGCTGTTGAATGTTAGTTGGGGCTGGAGCTTTGACTAAAGCATCAACTTTGGCTTCCGTGGTGTGTATACCCTCCGCATCCACAAGGTGGCCATAAAACTCCAATTTAGGTACCATGAATTGGCACTTCACTAAGTTCACTTTTAGACCCTGCTCTTGGAGTCTCGTCAACACAAGCTCCACTTTCCGCTTGTGTTTCTGGTCCGTCTGTCCCGTGATGAGCATATCATCTAGCAGGCACTGCATGAAAGGAATGTCTGCCAAAATCTAGTCCATTTTTCATTGCCAAATGGCTGGGTCGGAGGCTACACCAAACACCATCCAATTGTATTCATACAGTCCCTTGAGTGTGTTGATGGTTAGAAACTTGCGGGACAAAGGGTGGACCTCAAACTGTATATTTGCTTGCCTGAGATCAAGTTTGGCCTTTTGACCTCCAGCAAGAGAGCCAAAAATGTCATCTACTCTGGGTAGGGGATACTGGTCTATCTATAGTTGAGAGTTTAGTGTCATGTGGAAATTGCCACAAATGCGTAAGTCCCCATTCGCTTTCTTTACTGGTACAACTGCTGATGCCCACTCGCTGTGCTCTACCTTTGAGATGACACCTTATTCCTCCAGCCGACATAGTTCAGCTTCCACTCCTGCTCGGAGTGCGAAAGGTACTGTCCGAGCTTTGAAGAACTTAGGCTGGGCATTGGGTTTCAGCCTGAGTCTCACACAGTCATGCTTTATTTTCCCCAACTGGTTATCAAAGACCTTTAGGAACCGCTGCTTCAGGGACACCACCCATCCCTCATTATCTCCTAATGGAATGGTAACGGTGTTCCAGGGGTTTATGTCGATGTCTGGCATACCAAAGTGAACAATCCAGTCTCTCCCAAAGAGAGGGAGTCCCCCATGTTCTAGTATATATAATGGCAGTCTCTTCGTCTGACCCTTGTAGAATACCTGTACTTTCATGTAACCCAGTGGGTGGAGTATCTGCTTTGAGTATGTCTGCAGTTTGATTGGTGTAGGACAGACAGTTGTTTTCGGATCAGAAGTTGTCTCCATTGTTTCTGGGTGATAACTGCTGCTCCTGTGTCTACATCCATCTTGAGTTTTATTCCTTCAAAGATTACCTCTACACTCATTGCGGAGGGTACTGAATGCATATGATCTATGTCCAATCTGTGGAGCACTTCCTCATCCTCTGATTCAGATTATGATGTACTGTATATCTTCCCACCATATATGTCTTTGTCTTGGGGTTCAGAGGTTGTTTATCTCGCACCTTCTTACTACTGCACACTCGTTTAAGATGGCCTGCCTTACCACAATTATGACAGGTCTGATCCTTAAACCGGCAGACTTTGTGATCATGGTCTGTATTCCCACAATGGTGGCAAGCTGACTCCCGACTTGGTGAGGGTCTATATTTCCAGTTTGCTGTAGCTGGCTTGACTACTGTTCTGAAAACTTCCTCTTTCCTTCTGCCCTGGGGGTTCAATTCCTCTGTATCTTTTACAGCCATTGCCATCACTGAAGCTATTGATTTAGATTAAGACCAGAACAGTCCTCAGATATATCTACTGCCTTCCCAATTTTAGTATATGTCCTGCCGAAGCAAGGACATTAATGTGCGCACACTGAAATGACCAAACTCTGACAGTCGTCAAAATAGTTCATTCTGATTTTATTAGTTCCTCTTTCGTTCTTATAAAGACTGAGGAAAGTCATAAACAGGAAATAGTCATATATAATACGTATAAGGTGGTGATTGGATGATTGGAGTATCTATGTGTCTATGTCTTTCTTCCAGGACATCAAGAGGTCTTATTTTGGGTGTTGTCTCCATGTTCAATCACCATCTTGCTTCTCCTAAAGGAGGGGTGATCTAATTGCATTTTGAGTAAGGTAGTGAATCTCAGCAGTAACATATATACATAAGGTATTCACCATAAAGTCAAATAGGCATTTCACTAATATAACCAGTATTACATCCATTACAGTTTCCCCCCTTGGAATGTCTATTTCAATCTGTCCCTATTACTACTAGAGCGCCTATTCACCTGGCCCATACTCGACCGGAACTTTTTTGGAGGCCGTATATAGAGAAGAGCAGTAACTAGCTCACTACCCCCCTCGATACAGCTTGGAGAGGGCAGTAAGGTGCTATCTATCCCTATAACCCTATTGAACTGTGAAATAATGAGTAGGGCTGACTATAGGGGGATGAAGGGTTTGTCCTCTTCCATCATAAGGCGGTCCTCTTCTTCGATTAGTACTGTTACACCTACCTGGGCGAACACCTTCTGCCACCCACTCAGCCAGCTACAATACTGAGATCAAGGGTCTGTAATACCGGAGTTCTTCTTCAACTTAAGAGACTCAAAACCACCTGATCCCTGGCTTCGAATTCATCGGGGACCCCCCTTGGGACCCCTATTCATGTACACATGAGGGTCAAAGCTTCCGCAGGGAGCTGTTTGCTTCCTCCTGCGGTTGGGTGCTAGGTAAGTGTATTTATCAGGAGTATTATACTACAAAAATCAAAAAGTAAATGCAACTGCTTGTGTGCTGGATGAATTGTACAAAAATGTAATGATACCATTTGTCCTAGTGGTGGCAGCCTGTTGCGTACCTGGTTTGGTGATAATCACCTGCTGAGCTTTTTTATCAGACTTTTAAAGAAAAGGATATATAGCACAATCATTGTGCTGCCGGCAGAATCTTGTCTTCTGTGGGTTCCCGGGTCTGTTTCTGGGTCTGGAATGGAGGAAAATACTCTAATGGATATTAGTTATTGCTTTAGACAAACGTGTACCATAACTAGTTAACACATCAGATTGTAACTGCAACTGCTGTGGGAAGTAACAGCTGAGTCTTGGGGCTGAACCAAACAAAATTTCATAAGGAGACAGGGCATGTTTCCCCCTGGGGGATGTGTCTGACACTGAACGGGGCAATGGGCAAACTGTCTGGTCAACTCATCCCTGTTTCCTGGGACATTTTTAACATCGTGTTCTTTAGAGTCTCATTCATCCTTTCTACCTTCCCACTACTTCGAGGGTGGTATGGGGTGTGTAGAGCAAACTGAACTCCCAGTGCTGCCCAAATCTCTTTTGTAAGGGTTGCTGTGAAAGCTGGGCCCTGATCGCTCTCTACCACCTCTGGGACCCCAAGTCTACATAATATCTCACTGAATAATTTCTTGGCTGTGGCCTAGGCTGTCATGTTTGTAACGTTGTAGGCTTTTGGCCAACCGGAGGACATGTCTGCTATCACTAGGGTTTTTTGGCATCTGTTTATGATCAATTTGTATCCTCTGGAATGGATACAGGGGTTTCGCCAAATGTTTCTGCGGTGTCTCTTCTGTCCTCACCGGATTGCATTTTTCACATACTGCACATGAGTAATTTCTGGGTAAGGTGGTTATTCCTGGTCCTGGGGCTCAGTAATATCTGCTGATCAGTGAATTAATTAAGTTTTTAGAGAGATGTGCAGATCCATGCTCCCATTGGATGACTGCTGAATACATATATTTTGGTAAACTGGTTTTTCCTTTCATCTGTGTGAGCCGCCCCTTGCATAGAAGCTAGGTATAGCCTGTCAGATGGCATCTGCACTGCCAAAGGCATCTGCACTGGAAATTCACTCTCCTCTTCGGCCACTTCAGCCATTTTTCGTTGGTTTGTTGCTGCTTGCTTAGCCGCTATATCCACCAAGTGGTTCCCTCTGGCTTCTTGAGAATTCAGTCTGCCATGTGCTTTAACCTTCAAGACAGCCACTTGTTCAGGCAGGAATAGTGCATCCATTAAATCCTTGATGGCTGGGCCATGTTTCAACTGTGTTCCGGCTGCTGTCAGGAACCCTCTAGCCACCAGTATGGCACTTGCCTTCTTCGTCTGCATATCTGGAGTATTTATAGGGGTCTTCTTCACCTTCTTCTTCTTGTCCTTCTCCTTCTTGTCCTTCTTGTCCTTCTCCTTCTCCTTCTTGTCCTTCTCCTTATTCTCCTTCTTGTCCCCCCTCGAAAAAACGGCAGAAGTGTGGCCGGGTTGAGAGTGACTCGCTGGAGGGACACATTGTCCGGGATGAGTAGAGCACACTTTGGGAAACAGCATTGTCTTGCGAAGCCAGAACAAGCGGGTGTGCTAAAACGAGGTCTGAAGTTTTTGTCCAGCAGAGTATGGACAGCAAAAATAGTTTAATCAGGAAGGGCCACTCCTAGCCACGGGGTCCAAGCGGCAAGAGTAGTACTCTTGTGGCATGTCCCTCTCTCTCTCTCTCGAGACAAATAGCTTGAAAGGCTTCTCATAATTCCAAAGGTGGAGGGCGGGGACCACAGACAGAATGTCTTTCAGAAGTTCAAAGTTGGTGAGGGCTTTTGTTGATTGTAGGGAAGGATCGGTCTTCAGGGCATCATACAGGGGTCGCAACAGTAGGGATGCATCGGGAATGCAGGAACGGCAGTAGGAGATCAGTCCCAGCAAGGATGGAGGGATGGGATGGAGGGATCTCTGACCCATTGGCACTGGAATGGCCTTGATTGCGGTGACTTGTTCTTGGGTAAGATGTAGTGTGCCTTCTGAGATGCAGTGACCAAGAAAGACCACTGTGCCTTTGCACCAACAGGTTCTTGTGTTTTGTGGCTTTGCAGTCTTGCTCGGCCAAGTAGCAAAGGGGGCTCTCAGAGCGAGTTGATGATGCCTCTTCTTGGGTGTCCGCACAAAGCAAGAGATCATCCACATACTGAAGGAGCACAACCTCTGGGTGGAGTTGGATCCATGTGTCTCAAATGGATGTCATTGCCTTGGCAAATCGGGATTGGGAATTTTAGGCTCCTTGAGGCATTACATTTAGAAGTACAGGGTAACAGAGCTTCATTAGACAAAGGGTCTCGACCTATGCTGAAATAGCTACGAATTGAGCTGGCTTCAAGGGGTATTGTGGTTTACTGGGTAGGAGTGCCTCAGGTTTCAGTTGCACCTTGATAGGTGGTACTCTTAAGTGACTGATGTCTTCGGGTCCTGTGGTATTGAACCTGGAGTTGTCCCTTCATGAAGTGTCATCATGAGATGCAGAGAACACAAAGCAGATGAGTCTTCTAAGGATAGAGGAGTATGTAGCTGCAGTCCTCGTTCGGGCGTGAAAATGATCAAGGCCTGTAGTCTGGACAGCACATCAGCTCCTAGCAGATTCAATGTGCATGTAGAAGACACCACAAATCTGGCAAGCAAGTAAGGGTATGTTCCCAGTTAGAGTGGCTCAGTAACAGGACACAGGAAACATCTACAGTGGAAAGGAAAGTACTAGACTATTTCTTTGGTTTGGGGCTTGACAGGCCATCTGATCATTGCCCTCTGCTGCCAATTCCTTATGACACAGAAGAAACTTCACCTCTTCTCTGTGTGGGCCCCACTTCTGCAAGTGATCACACATCAGGTGATCAAAGGGCAGGTGTCGTTCATTGCCACTCCAATTTTCTGCCAGATCTCCGCATGTTGTCTCTGGGGTTATTGAGACTTTGGTTAATATTTGTTCATTGTTGCTTAGAAACACTGTTAATATTAGTACCATTTGAGCACACTGTCATAAGGGGTGACACGGATTTGCAAATTTCCTAGTGGGAGTTGGGGCATGGTGGTTGTTGTTGTTGTCCGTCACGGGGATCCTTGTCTTAACTGGGACATCTTGGGGCCCTGCGTTCTCTTCTTAAGTGTCCTTGTTTCCCACAGTTATAGCTGGTGATCCTTTCCTTGGTACCTTGGTACTGGGTAGGGGTGGTGGTCGAGTGTAGATTCTGTTTTAGTTTGACATAGGCTGTTCAAGTCTTTCCTGGCAGTTGAATAAGTTTGTTGTATCCGCACTACCCTGTGGTAGAAGGCATTGGCTGTTTTTTTTTTTTTCTCTGTCAGGCAGACTTGTCATTAAGGTAGCTGCTTGTGACGGGGTAAAAGCGATACATATATCGTCGGTGCCCCTTCTGGTAACTGGGCTGGTAACCGGGACAGGAGTTGGGGCAAGAGCAAATGAAGTCCTCAGAACTGTGAGTCTCGGATTAGGGGTTAAATCAGTGGGTGCCCTTGTCATCTGCGGTTAGTCGTCCCAGTTGGATGCTTCTCCATCACTAATATATTGGACCTGTAATCCGGGGAGGATGGGAGTGTGGTAGGAATCATCCATCCTGGTTTAGAACAAGGAGAACTGAATATAGGCAGAGGAGGGTATAGGCCTTTGTTAGGCCTTCCTGGTGTACCAAGATGGCTGTCAACAGGAAGTGTACTAGGTTGGGCTTTGCACATGAGGAAGCCAGATGCTGTCCCTATGAGAAAAACAATGACTTGTAGGGAAGGGCTGTAATGGGGGTATAACTTTTCACTTTTCTTCTCTGACTTGTTCCTCTCCCCCCTCTGGGCTCAAATCCAAGGTCCCTCACTGTTTCCTGTTCTTCTGCCGCTGTCCCGTCTAACGGCCAGAAGGGGCAGTACTGGCAACTAATGGGTTGATAACCCTCTCTTTCTGCTCTCTGCTCAATCTGCTCAAGGGGTAACCCAAACCCTCATTTCACTGGGTAATGTACATTCAATCTCACAACACGCAGTTCAGGAGTGCTGGGGAGCAGCAGCTTGTGGCCCAACTGAGCCTTCACATAGCCACCTTCCTTGACTTTCACTAATCCCCAACCTTTTTGGTGATAGCAAACAAAAGACCACACACACAATCAGAACAAGACATCACAGCTGAGCTATCCAGGCAATCAATTTGTGAACGATTTTGTAATTCCTCCTGATTGATTCTGATTTCCCTTTTTTTTTTTTTTTTTTCTTTGGGGCAAAGTGCCAAATTTTCAAAACTCTGACCAGAGTTTCCCCTTCTTCAATGGAGGGTGCCCTTAAAATATAATTTAAGTGCTACAATCAGATGAAAAGTTAATCTACTTTAAAACTTTTGGCTCAGTGCCAATAGGGTTCAATGGTCACGTTACTTGCTGTAACCCTTAATGTCCAAAAATTCGTTCTAGAACTGTCATAGGACAAAGATATTTACACTTGAAAAAGATATTTACACTTGAACCCCCCCTTGAAAAGTAGCCAATTCTCAGAACTTTTGCACAGAGTCTCCCTTGCGCATAGGGAACTACGGGCAAATGTTTTTGATGATGAAACAGTGTTCTTATCCACTATTATTATGCTCAATATCAATAAATGGCAAAACAATTGAACTTAACAGAAATAATTGCATATGTGTGTTAATGCTGGCATTGTTAGTTCCACTGTACGTCACACTACACAGGAAAAAGAGGAAGTTAAAAGTATGTAGAGTGGAGGGGTTGATCGCTGCTGCTGGGGGGATTCGAAACTCTTGTGCAAGAAAGAGGAAGCAAGTACTAAAGATCTGTCTAGCTTAAATTCAATACGTCATTTTTCAATCCCACTTGCACGCAGCAAAAGAAATGCTAATTTCTCTAAATAGCAGAACACATTACACACATTACAGGGGCACCAAAACTGTCAGAATGAACCCCGTCACAGGGTCTCCACGCTGAGCGTGTTCCTTGGCATTTCCCCTCTCCTCCTTACCTCGCGCTTTACCGCACTGATGAGCGTGCTTTACAGCACTGACGAGGGGAGTCTGTGATCAGCTATAACCACTTTATCAAGACCAGCCAATTATTTCGCCTGTGACTATATCCCTTCTGACAGTCTCATCACCCCACCACAATACGAACCAACACACATATAACAAAACCGGCAGCAGATATAAATTATGCAGGTTCCTTGTTAATACACTTTGGGCAAGTTATGTTACCTGTCTTGCTGACCGCAGGCAGCTGATATGGACACAAAGAAAATCAATCACAGAGACAGGGTGTATACGGGTAAGGTTCAAAGTATGTCTTACCGTATATATATTCAGAGGTGATCAGTCTCTGCCCTCGTCTGTGTTGATTCCTCTCGGTTTCCTCTCGATCAGCTACCTTTGGTTCAGAACCCAAAGTGTCCCATCTGGGGTGCCATTTGATTTAGATTAAGACCAGAACAGTCCTCAGATATATCTACTGCCTTCCCAATTTTAGTATATGTCCTGCCGAAGCAAGGACATTAATGTGCGCACACTGAAATGACCAAACTCTGACAGTCGTCAAAATAGTTCATTCTGATTTTATTAGTTCCTCTTTCGTTCTTATAAAGACTGAGGAAAGTCATAAACAGGAAATAGTCATATATAATACGTATAAGGTGGTGATTGGATGATTGGAGTATCTATGTGTCTATGTCTTTCTTCCAGGACATCAAGAGGTCTTATTTTGGGTGTTGTCTCCATGTTCAATCGCCATCTTGCTTCTCCTAAAGGAGGGGTGATCTAATTGCATTTTGAGTAAGGTAGTGAATCTCAGCAGTAACATATATACATAAGGTATTCACCATAAAGTCAAATAGGCATTTCACTAATATAACCAGTATTACATCCATTACACTATCTCCATTGCCTTTTTAAGGGTAAGGTCTTTCTCTGTTAACAGTCTATTTTGGCTAGACTCACTATTCAGTCCCATGACAAACTAATCCCTCAGTGCAGTAGGTAAGTACTCCCCAAAAGAACAGGTCGAGGCTAGTCTGCGAAGGGCGAGCACATAAGCCTTAATTTCTTCACCCAACTGTGTAAGAGCGTTAAAAGCTGCCAGCATATGAAGGGTGAACAAGACAATTAAAATAGGGAGAGGGAAATGGGGGATGGGAAATGTCACAAGAAAAAAACTAATGAACAATTATATAAAAATATAAAAAGATACCAAAAAGTTCATGGATGTACAGTCCTGGATGTAAATGTCCAAAAGCACTGAGCTGCTCTCCACAGAAAAGAGGAAATCTGAAGTAGAAACGAAAAAAGAGAGAAAAGCGCTCTAAGTGCAGACAATATTTATTTTAAATAAGGCATAAACTGTAGCAACTCACTAGAAGCCACGATAAATGAGCAGTGTAAAATCAAAGGATGTAGGATGCTCCTCTGGGGGGTGCCATCCATCCACATATGAGGCAGTCCATGGCTCAGTTATTCGCCACAGGAGAAAGGAAGCCGGCTATCTCCAGCAGCGATCGGCGTCTGGAAAAGCAGTTGCTACGATTTGCAGGTGAAAGATGTGATGCGGCCACGTCACCACATCTTTCACCTGCACATCGTAGCTGCTGTTCCGGACGCCAACCGCTGCTGGAGATAGCCGGCTTCCTTTCTCCTGTGGCGGACAACTGAGCCATAGACTGCCTCATGTGTGGATGGATGGCACCCCCCCAGAGGAGCATCCTACATCCTTTGATTTTACACTGCTCATTTATCGTGGCTTCTAGTGAGTTGCTACAATTTATGCCTTATTTAAAATAAATATTGTCTGCACTTAGAGCGCTTCTCTCTTTTTTTCGTTTTTTTTAATTTCTTCACCCAGCTGCTGCTGCTGATAGAACTGGAATCTTTCTGCAATCTCTAGTGGTTTGGGCTGGAAGTGATCATCTAACAGTGTCAGGAGCTCTGCCAATGTCTTAGTTGCTGGTTTTTCAGGGAAAAGGAGATCCCTAAAGCCCCGTACACACGTACCGATTGTCGGCCATCTTTTGTCCGGTGCTGTTTTGTTGGTTGAAAAGTGCTCAAGACTGCACACGAATTTTGTCGGCCAACAACAACCAACTGCAGAAGTGATGTCATGTTCTGGTCTACTTTTCATGTGTTTTTTCTTCACTGAGCATGCCCAGTGTTGATCATCACATTTTTGTCGGCCGAAATCTGTACTGACTGACGAACAATCGGCCGTTCTTTGTTGGCCTACAAAAATGTTAAAGCCTGCACACCAGATTTTGTTCGGCCGAAAAGTCGCAGTCAGTTGTCGGATGCATCATACTAACAAGCCGCCAATCGGCCGATCGGACGTTGGCCGAAAATTTACGGCCGACAATCGGTGCGTGTGTACGGGCCATAAGAGTGTCATATGTCCTAGCACCAACCACTGTCAGAAATACTGCTACTTGCCTGTCGCCTAAGATGGCATTTGCACCGAAATACTGTTCCAGTCTCTCAACCCAGGAACTCCAGGATGTCTGTTCTCCATCAAATTCACTTAATGTCCCAATCAATTACATTTTCCTGCTGGGCTCTGTGAGCGTTTTTATCCAGGTGACAATCCACATTTTTTTTTTCTCTCTCTCTCAGACTGATAGTAACTTTGTAAATCCCATACTCGGTGCCACTGTTGTATTCTCTGCGTTGTGAGAGACACAACACTCTGGTCTGGAACAATGGATGTTTATTCAGTACTCACTGTACCCTCCAACATGCATCTCAGGACAGGTATATCTCGTGTGCTTCTATTACATGTGATCTAAATGGCTCCTCTACCCCTTGACCCTTGTCATCATTCCTGGGTGGAGCCAGCCTTAAAGTGACAGTACATGTGGAATCCTTCAGGTATGACACTTCCTTTGGAGTATTGCCTTCTAGCAGCTCTTGCAACTGCGTCTGCCTGACTAATAAGGTCCTGGCTTTGCAGGTGGAAGCTATGGCTGGATTTAGATTCGTGGCTGAAGCTTCTCAGAAGTGCCTCTATCTTTTTAACCATTGGATCACTGAGAGTTCCGGAGTCGTTGAAAGCTAAATCAGCCTTGTTTGCGACTCTGGCAAGGGAAGCATCTACCTTAGGGCATTTCGTCCAGGGTTTAGTATCCTCCTCTGTGAATGGATATCTGTGTTTAATCGCTGCTGGGGTAAAGAGCGTCTTTTCCCGATTCTTCCCATTCTTTCTTAACCAAGTTTTTCAGAGACTCATGTACCAGAAATGTTCTAGTTTTTTTTTAGTTATAGGCCCTTATACATCTTATCGTGTAGTGAAAGCTCTGTGGTTTTCTGCTCTTCAATACACAGTATATCTGCTATGGCCCTCAGTAAATTATCCATGTCCCCTGATGAGAGGAGAGTGTACCCTCTGATGCTAGATCCTCATCATCTGAGTCCAAGCATAGGCCACCTTCGGATTCTGACCCGAGTCATCTGCATCAAATCCCTGCTCCGCTTGGTCCACCTCATCCCTGCTGCATGAGGGAATGGGTGTCTTGCTGGTAGATGGGAGTGCTGGCTTGCTGGAGCCTCCAGTTTTTCTATGGCTGTATGAAGGGGACCAATCATGCTTTTAATTTCCTTTTTAAAAGAATTAAGCATATCCCATGTGATTCCTTGGCCACCATTTTATTAATGCATTTCTGGCATAGGGGTTTTTCCATTCAGGAGGAAACCTGTGACCGCAAGAGGCGTATGCCTTGCTACTGCTTCTTGCCTTTTTCTGTTCTGGGGTCTTGGTCTGTAAATAAGCACCCAGTGAGGCAGGTAGTTGCTATACACAAGAATGAAAAACCATGTGTTGGTGAGGTAAAGACAGAGGGAACTCCAGAGTGCTCTGGCTTCCCTTGGAGCTGTCCTGACCAGCAGGATCTGTAGGGCAGGGTAGGGAGGCATCCAACATGGTCAGTCTCAGAAAAGGAACTGCAGCATAGGGTCCTTTAACTGCTTCCTGCCCAGCTCCAGCCCCGCCCCCAGCTGCCGCCTTGCAGGTTTGATGGACATACCCGCACTGCAATCACCTGGTATCCTAGGGTCCGCTTCCTTGAAGAAATTAGGCATTTGTCTTCAGCTTGTTTATAGTTTAACTGTTGTGAGTTTTCTTTCAAAGTTCAGGCTGCCATCCGTAGTGACCTCAATGGATGCTCCCTGCTCCGACTTCTGCCTTCCCCAAGATGGCTGCGGACCAGAAGTGACGCGATGTATAGTTCCCGACTCCATCTTGCTCCTCCAACAGCGAGGATGCTGCCAGGATCCTGAAGTGCGAGAGGACCAGGGAGTACCGCATCACAAGGGGCGCCGCCCCCCCCCCCCAACAGGCGTTGCTTGGAAGTGTAGTTTTGGCTAACAGACTAGCCTAGAAGATCCACTGACTCCAGGTATGGTCTAAGGGGATACCATCGGCATCCTGACAGCTGGGGGGGGATGGTTGCAAACCCCTCAGTAGGGGGGAACCTCAGGCATGGGCCAGCTTGCCCCAATGTGCTGCCCCTGACCTGCAATGCCCAAGGCTCGCTGAGTTTAATGGGAGGCTGGTCAGGGAGCCTCCTGCAATTAGCACAGAGACTGAAAAAAAATAACAAACAGATGCAGCTTCTGTGGGTCCGGAGGAAAAACAAACAAGCAAACTGAGGCAGAAGGTATGACTGGCATTTTTATAATGGTGGATTAATATGTTTTTGGTTTCAGGTAGGAGGAGCCTATCTCTTAGGTGCTGCCCTGGAAGATGATTAGAGAAAAAAAAAAAAAAAAAACATCTGACGCTCCTAAAAATGGCAGTAAAACTGGCCTGTGTGAATGGGGCCTAAAGCTTGTTGAAAGCCTGCTAGCAGGTTTTTTTTTTTTTTTTTTACAACCTTCGTTATCCTAGTTACTGAATGGCAGACATCCTGTAAAAGAAAAGGCTAAAAACTTACACATCTGGCAGGAATCTATGTTCATATCAAGAGCTGTGGGGTTCAGCTTCTATTCTCATGCAGTGTGGTGATTCTTCCCGCTGAAACCTACTGTCCTCTATTGTAATGTGGGGTTAGTGAGAGCAGGGAGCACGCTATACGAGCCATTCAGATATGTGAAATACTGGCAATGCCCAGAGCTCTAGAACCAATTTTCCCCACTGAGCAGACTATTCTTTTAAAGTGGAGATGAACTCAGAAACTGAAGCTTTTCTATGCTATAGGGAAAATTTAGAAATCTTAATAGTGCCCAAGCAGTACACTGAAAAATTGTCTTGAAATTTTCCTGAAAAAAAAAAATAAAAATTTATGGGAAAAAAAAAAAAAAAAAGTATAATAGTAAAAAATATAGATTTAAAGGCACAGTCCCATGATAGGATAAGCAATAAAAAAATATTGGTAAAAGCAAAAAGTTCAGTGCAAAAATGTGCACAAAAAATTGGTGGGGACTTAAAAAGTGAAGAAGTGATCCAGTACAGTGCTCCAGAATCCTGTGAAAAGGACACTCACCGGAAAAGCTGGCTGCCAGTACAGCAGCAAACACACACTCAGTGCAGATCCATCATCTGTTGTGGGGAAGGCTATTCAGGGGAGGAGAAACTAGTGCTGATGTCAGGCCACTGTCCGATGCCGGGTCGGTAGTGGCGCCCATTGTCATATGGTTTTAACATACAAATGTAATAAATAGTATACAATGGAGACTTCATCTGGCTCCCGGTGAGCTTTTTTTTTTTTTTTTTTTTTTTTAAACCACAGCTACATCTGGATGGTGCGAAATGCTGAATAGCCTTCCCTACAACAGATGGTGGATCTACATGGAGTGCGCGTTTGCTGCTGTAATGGGGAATGTCCTTTTCACAAAGGTGTGGTGGATGATTCTGGAACACTGTACTGGATCACTTTTTTACTTTTTAAAGCGGTTGTAAACCGCTACACTTTTTTTTTTTTCTTACCTGAAGGGCAAAGACAATGTGCTAGTTTGCATCACATACTAGCAAATTATGTTAAACTTAAAAAAAAACGAAGCATTCCAGCAATGCGACTGCAATCTCTAACTGCCAGTCCCAGGATCTTTTATGCGAGATCTGTTTATACTTTATATTTGTTACAGGTTCCTATTTACATAGGGTAACTTAAGAAAAAATAGTTACAAAATTGCTGATTATCCTTTAATCATGTGGGCTTTACTATACTACTTTGCACTTGAAATGTAGCAGTATTGTAATTCATTCCTTCTGTGTATGCCTGGTCTCATCTTTTCCTTTAACTGAATATGTACATTGTAGGTGCATAGTTCTTTAAAATTATGAGGGGGCTAGGGAGCCACAATTTCCATAATTAACCATGTCTGTATCATGATGGCAGATCTCATTATTAGTTGTAAACTAGATTTAAAAACTAAAGCCTAGTACACACTATCATTTTGTTTTCAAAACAGAGGAGCTTGGGACTAGATCCTGTACGAACAATCCGATGTTAGTAAGGTGATCTCCCTGTTGAGCTTTTGTGTTCAGACCCCCGGAACACTTCAGTCAGTGCGGTCATCCATTACCTGATTGGATGCCGATCAGCAGACCCGTTTTCGGTCATGCCCCTTCAACAGAAGCCGGACCAGCTACTGCACACGTGGGCTGAATGTCTGCTGGTTTTTATTGAAATACTGCCAGATATTTGGCCTGTGTGTATGGAGCTTAAAGCCTCATTCACACCATTCGTGCAGAAAAACTGATGGAAAAAACATACAGATTTCACATCAGTTTTATGCGCGTTTCAGTGAGTTTTATTATACATGAAAAAAAACTGCAAGTGATACTAGTGTTGTGGCGTGAATGGGGCACATAAAGAACAGATGTTTTCTTTGTGCTCTTGCAGAAAAACACACGTCTCTGCACAAGGTGTGAAAGAGGCCTAACTGTCCTAGCAAAGAGTTCAAAGATTTAAAAGCTAGCTGCCTGCATCGTAAGGTAATGTGAGGATATTTAGTCTGTTCTTAGGACAGGCTGAATTTGGGATTGTCAAATTCTTGCACTCTGCCACAAAGCCTTCTCCTGAGAAACATATTTTTAGAACTATTGTTAAAAAAAAAAAAATAATAATTTATAATATATATATATATATATACACACATACACACACACACATACACACACACACACACACATACACATATATATATATGTTTGGGTATTCTGTGTGAATGGAAACACTAGCAAAAACGTTTTCTCATTTTCTAAGAGTTTTCTAAAATTTGATTGCAAAAGTTGAAGTACCACTTCAAAGTGACAGTCTCCCGTTACCATCTGCATTTAATATTCACTTTCTGGAACCGACGTTTGCTTTACTGTGGAACTAAACTCCATCATTTTCAGCCAAGGAGGCTGCCATCTTGGCCTCGGTTTGATCTTCAAATGCCATGATGCTGCACATGTGATGGTCTGGCCGTTTGGTTGAGAGCACAACCAATGTGACAGTTCCATTCCTGGCACATGATGGGAATGTAACGGGTTCTCAAAACCGTTACATTCAAGGCACGCCATGAATAACTGTCACAAGTGCTTTTGATATTAACCAAACTTACAAAGGAGGTGCAAAGGGCAGCAATGATACCCATCTTGCACCAACATACCAGCAGTTTCCCAAAGTAAACATGCGAAGAGAGAAATAGGGGGCTACCATTGTGGACCTCCACTAAAACACATTAATTGCATGCTTTGTTATGCTCTGAAGCTGATGATTTTGTTCCACAAAACAAGAAAACAATACGCATTTAAATGTTTGAGCTTGCATGTTTATTGAAACAAATTCTACTAAAATAGTTAAAATACATTGGGTACTTTAAGTGCATCATTAGAGATCACATTATTACAAAAGCTTGTCTTTATCAATACACAACTGCAACCATACATATATGCCACAACTGTTTAATACTGATTAAACTGCTCTATTATTTACAGCACAGCCAGTTTCATCTATTCATACAATATTACACTCAAAAAAGAAAAAAGAAACTACAAGATCAAAGAAAAATAATAATTAAAAAAAAAAAACTTAGGTTAGGCATGCATTTGTATAGTAACAGTCAAAAGCTAAAACAGTTCAGAGCAGTCTGTCCTGTGAAGGAAGAGCTAAAAGACAGGGGTATATAAAAAAATAAGGTGGGCTTCCAGATTGTGTCTAACACAACAGCATTCCATGAGAAAGTTACTTTGTTTTGTCACTGAGAGCAAGAACAAAAGTGTAAAATTTAGGGAAAAAAAATAAAAAGTATTTTTTCCAACATAAAAGAAAATATATGCAAAATTAGCTGCCTCGGTCCTAAAACTAAATACCTGCCACAGGTCCCAGGACATTCCAAAAACGTGCCCTTTCTTTTAAATGCACTTGCTAAGAGAGAAAAAAAAAAAAAAAGTGAATTATTCCTACAACATCAGTGGAGGATTATTGCTATAGCTCTCTAATGTAGGGCTTGGAGCCTCAGATTAAAGAGTTTTTATAAATTACAGTTTTGTGATTGCTCCCACTACGACTGGAACATATTGGTATATCTACTCTTGTATTTTTAAGTAAAGAAAAATAAATGAGACTTTTCTGACTTGCCCCGTTAGCATTTATTTACCCTAGTCAACTTTAATTAAAAAGCCACACTGAAGACAAAAAGAGTCAGTCCCGTCTATAGAACAACAATCAGGAAAGATTACCGACACCTTCTTAGAACAATAAAATAATTAATAAAAGAAAAAAAAAAAAAGAAGAAAGAAAAAACTCCCATCAGAGCTACCTTGCCAAGGAGCATGTTTAAAAGTCCAAAATAGCACCATTCATCAGTGTCATATCCTGTGGCAGCTTCTCTGTCACTTACCACAAGGAAACAATGTGTTTCAAACAACTATCTATACATTAAAAGTGTACATGGATAAAATATAGAGCTATACAGACAATGGATGAAAAGAAACTAAACAGGTATGTTACATCTAGGTGAAAGGAATACATAATATAAGGAGGACTCTTAGCCTCTGAGAGGATACTTCAACCAAAAAGTGCACCTTGTTGCTTACACACATTGGTAGTCATTGGACTGAACATGTATTGAGAATGCAGACTTTTTATTTATTAGAAATTGGTGCCATCACTGAACAGAAGTCACCCTTCTGTATGGAAGAGATGGACTCATGTTTGGCCTTTTAATGCCAGAAACATTAAAGCATCTATTAAGTGTCTATAAACAAGACGATGCCCACAAAGTGCCTCGGTGATGTCACACAGACCCAATGAAATGATAGGCTGGTGTCTCAGAACAAAATAGTGCAGCTTACACAATGGCTATTTGCATTGTGTGTAAGCAGATGGTACACTTCAGGGAGGAACCTGCATTTGGAAGGCTTGAAGTATTTAATAGGTCTTTATTGACATATTTTAGAACGTTGAAATTCGGATACAGAAAGCAAATACTAAAGAGCCAGTAAGAGCAAGGAGAGGAAAGAAAAAAAGGGAAGAGGAGTAGAGAAGGGGCAAAGTGGAGCTTAAAGTAGAACTAAAGGCAAAACTTTTTTTTTTTAGTGTTGGACATAGTGGAGATGGATTACAACACCTGCCAGTTTTTTCTGCTGTCTGTGCCCCCTTTAGGAAGATTTGCCTTCTCAATTTGTCCTGTTTACCATTATCATTTAAAGTGAATTAAAATTCCAAGTTTCAGGTTGTGCCCAGAAAAGTATGAGCAAAATTAATTCAATGGGGGGGGGGGGGGGGGGGCACAAGAGATTTACTTAATTTGCAGGGATTTCCTTTCGCTTTCTGTTTTGACTATGGGAAGTGAAGGTAAATCTCCCCAATGGGACACAGATGGCAAACAAACCCTTATCCAAAATTATAATTTAAAAAAAGTTTTGCCTGTAATTCTACTTCAGGTAACTGTCAACTGATTTAGGCTTACATCAGTGGATTAGGAATTGATGCAAACCTTACTGGAATTATGCCATAAAAAAGGTATGTCTGCAGGAGCCCACGTTGCATTCAATATTTGAATTATTATTCCAATAAACATGGGTGCAATGCATTCTAAGCGCCTGCAGGAAAAATTAATAAATGCTCTTTTTTTTTGCAAATAAATTACACATTTATTATTTTTTTCATAAAGGTGAACTTATCTTTTAAGTGGAAGCTTCAGCCAGGAGTGGAGTTAATATTATTGTGAATGGATGGAATTAGCATATTAATGAACAATATTTGTAGGTTTTTCAGATTAGGCAGCAGAGTGACATACCTGGTTAGTGCATGTCACATTACACAAAATGAATGGTGAAAAACAGGCACCACCAATTGTGGGGGCATGTTAAGTGAATAAAATTACCAAACCATTGTCTCTTCATCGTCAGTAATATGCTACCAAGTATGTGTTATGAAGTAACAGAACAGTCAAAGTGTATGTCCAGTCAAACCTTTTTCCCTTGTGTTGAATAGAGTGGGATAGCAGTAAAAACCTGACAGGAGTTCTACTCTTTCCCACTCTATTCAAAACTAGAACTGGTTTTGGCTTGATTCACACTTTAAAGCAAAGTTTACATGAGAGATATATCAGGGCTACCACTGCTGACCTCCTGAAAATTCCAGCTGCCTGGGTAATTACAAGGACCCGCTGTCTTCAATATTTTGACTAAAGCCCCGTACACACGCAACTATTATCAGCCGACCGACTGCACACTAATTTTCTTGCCCAACAAAAATCTGCTTCAGAAGTGATGTCATATGTTGGTTTGCTTTCTTTGTGTTCTTTCTTCGCTGAGCATGCCCAGACTTGCTCATTTGATTTTTCCCTGTCGAAATCTGTACTGACTGCACGAAAATCGGCCGTGTTTTGATGGCGGACAAAAATTTTATAGCCTGCACACCAGATTTTTTTCGGCCGAAAAGTCGGAGTCGGTTGTCGGAAGAATCATACTAACAAGCCGAAAATCGGCAGATCGGACATTGGACGAACATTCCCTGCCAATTTTCGACGCGTGTGTACGGGGCTTTACTGACCAACAAAAAGTATGCAGATCACGAGGGTCTCAAAGTTGGAAGTCCTTATTTGCATACTTGTTTTTGGTTAATGACTCAATGTGTTGAAGCCAGGTCAACAGCCTGACTGCAAGCCAACAAGGATTTTGAGAAAGGACAGTCAGCAACAGCATCCTCTGTGTTTCCATCAGAAGTCCACAAAGTTATCTTCATGAGGCACCGGGTGAAAACGCATATGGCCATAGTGACACCAGCTCTGCCAAGTAGACAGTAGCTCTGCTACTTCTTCTCCACCTCAAGAAAAGAAGAAAAATAACTTGGGGGTAAAGAGAATTTGCTGGCTCAAAGAGTACTACAACAAACAGAAAAACGCAGCTAGCACAGAAATCAAACTTAACTCCCCGTATCACTGAAAAACAACTGTGAGTGTTGTTTAACAGGTTATTGGAACAAGTGGTGTTGAAGTGGAGGAAGACATTGTTGTAATAGAAACAGGCCACAAGGCCCACCTGTACTGTGTGTAAACATGAATTCACAGTGTGAGGAGATTCACCTGACCTATACTATAAAAAATAACACAACAAAAATATCATAAAAAAATTGAGTTATGGTACAACTTGGTGGTAATTGTCTAAAGCAAGGCTCAGAGTCCCATATAGTCTTACACTTGATGATTTACACAGGAACGAGTCCCAATATATGACATAATGAGTATGTCAACAACCATAAACCAAACGTACTACACATGGAAGATATATGATTAACACAGAAGGAGGTACGTTTCTTCAATGAAATGATGTATGCAGCCATTTTTCGGGAGTCAGGGTTCTGTAGGCCTCACTGTTCTCTTTGTGGAGGACCCCGTTGTACAGATGAAGAGATCCCTGAAAAAGATTAATAAAGAAGTCACTTTGTGATGGCAAAGAGCATTACTGATGAATATTGCTAAAAACCACATTACCACTTGCTAAAGCATAAGTTCACCTTTAAAAAAATAAAAATAAAATTAAATGTTAACACCCTACACCCTCCCAACCCCCTAGCCCCCGCTGTATTTACCTCTGTGTGTGATAAGCTGTGCACCCATAGGTAGTATTATCTGTCTGGGGATTCAAAATTCTCCCCATTTTTGCAGGGTTTCTGGGAGAGATCAGAGCGATTCTGAGTGGTCAGCGCCAGCAAAGAGAATTCCTGGACCACTACACTGACTGCATGGGCACTGATAGCTCATTACCCACCAAGGAAAGTACAGTGGGAACTGGGGGGAGGGAGGGGAGACTAGGGTGTGTGTTCACCTTAAATAACCCTTTATTGCATAAATAAAAGGCACACATTAAAGAGCCTCATTTAACCTAGTTGGTTATCAATTAAAAAAAAAAAAAAAAAAAAAAAAAACTTTAAATATATTTTTTATTAGTACTCCAATCTGTTTTTACATTAGCCTCAAACTTCTTTTACAGCAAGATGTAAACAGATGGCGAGGGGGATGCACTATAAAATTAGCTATACACTTATCTTATTTCCTCCATTTGCTGCTGAATCAGCCTAAATTCAATTCAAGGATGACCCTTTCGGCACCAACAAACTTCAAACTAAAGATTGAAAGAGCAGGGTGGAAAACAGTTGGCTGAATAGTGACTGCAACCATTACTTGCAGTCACTTTTCAGGTATTCTGACAGCCACAGGTGCCAGCTGTCAGAATACAATGGCTGGCAGGGAAGATCCCTCCATCCAAGCTAAACTGTTTTGCCAGATTAAGTCAATGAAGGAGATCCCAGGACTAACCTTATTGGTGTGTGACTGCTCACAGCGTGGGGCAGTCCTTGTCCAAGCTCCATTACCTTAGGGCCTCTTTCACACGGAGCGGACCGTATTGCGATCCGCTCCGGTACTTTTTTTTTTGTACGGACACGGATGACACTTGTCATCCGGTCCGTATGTCCGCATATCATCCCATCCGTTTGCGGATGATATACGGACATAATGTATGTCTATGGGATTGCGGATGTCAGCGGATGACACCACTTCAGAAAACCAGCATAACAGGAGGTACACATGTTTTATGGCAGGTAGGACAGTTTGCACGGTCAACCATCACTTGCCCTGTATGGGCCTGTGTTGACAGGCTGTGGGCTTCTGTAAATGGCATCAGATTGAGATGACAGCACTCCCTGCAAGTCCAGTGCAAGATAAAAAAAAAAATAGCATTTAAGTTGATTGATCACATTAAGGCCATAAATTGAATGAAATATGTAAACATGGATGCCAGTTTTTATTTTTGTGTGTGATCAATAATGACATTGCATTGGACTTGTATGAAGTGCTGGCCTTTCAGGCTTTATGCATTGTAGAAGGTGCACACCACGCACTGTTGGCATGGAAGATACTGCCACATATGGTAACCTGATCATCCTGTTTGGTGCCTCCTGTGTTTCTGGCTTAAGCAACCAATTGCCAGTGTTGGGTGGGTATCCCTGTGTACCTATGTACTTTCAAGAACATTCCTTTTAAAAGTGATGTAATGTGTTTTAGTTATAAGCCAAATCTTTTCCATTTTTTTCTTTTTGCGTAAATACACAGAGAGCTATAAAATAATTTGTTGATAGTAAATAAGTGGTTCTAGAATTTTCAGAGAGAACCAGCCCAAAGAGAGGATTTTTTTTAACCTCCTTTAACAATGAAGAGGATTTGTGGCAGACACAAGTCTTTAGTCCCAGTCTCCTCTAAAGCCACTCACGATTTCTTTCTCCATACATTGCCATTCACATCATGTTGTCATATGCCAATGCATATTTATCGTTCAGTAAACTGCCAAATGCATACTTCATGTTTGCTCTCACGCAAGGAAATCCAGAACACAGATTTGTGCTGTAGCAAACAAATGATTTAGCAGTTTATGTTTATACTGAATGGAGTTGATAATCCAAATAAAGCAGAAGGAGCATACTAATATGTATTTCTAATTAGAAAATGATCAGATCAACAGAGCTGTCAGAAAATAGACTATTCACTGGGTGTTTTTTCCAGCCAGGCAATACAGCAGGATGTGGGAGGCAGTACATAGCATCAACGGCACACAGACTGTAGTCTGGGAAAAGCTCCCAAATTATTGTACTGGGCAGTTCCTCTCAGCTGTGAAAATATTTAGGCAGAGGATGGATTGTCACGTGACCGTATGCCATGGGACACTTCCATCTATTAAAAACAAATGGAGAAGGTATCCTCCCTAACAATGCAAAAGAATATTTAAAGGAGGAATCCAATTACTCTACAAAGTCAGTCAAATTGCCAGATATTTACATAAGACTATCAATAGAACAGTGCAAAGGTGTTAAAGTTTATCTTAACTCAAAATCAAAAGATTGGATTTTTGACTTACTGTAAAATCCATTTCTCTGATGTTTATTGACAGACACAGCTCCTGATTCTTCTTAACCATTGGGTTATACTGACCACTACAGGAATAGGACACTAGGTAGGAAAAAGCTTGACTATGCATATGGGCAGTCCCAGGGGGGTTATACACCCACTCTGTTATAGGCACTCAGTTGTGTTACAAGCAGTGTCAGAAGAAAACCAACTCCACAGAGGGGTGTGGGTGCTGTGTCCATCAATGAACACCAGAGAAATGGATTTTACAGTAAATCAAAAAACGGAATTTTTGTAAAATCTTACCTGTAAAATTCCTTTCTCTGAGTCCTCCGACAGTCGCCGCCTCTTCATATTCGTCACATATGGGGTATTAGACTTTGCTCCGAAGGAGTAGCTAGGCAACAGAATATGTTAACAATAAAGCTTTAACATATCCCACCCTCAAGGGGTGGTCCCCTCAGTCAATACCCTCCTACTTCCTGCAACCATATCTCAGTTTTAGTGGAATAGCAGTAGAGTATACATTCAAACCCCAAAAGAGGGGCGGGGGCGGCGACTGTCGGAGGACTCAGAGAAAGGAATTTTACAGGTAAGATTTTACAAAAATTCCGTTTTCTCTTACGTCCTCCGACAGTCGCCGCCTCTTCATATTCGTCACATATGGGGACGTCCCAAAGCAGTGCAAACATGAGGGGTGGGAAACGCATCCGCGCCGAAAGGCAACGCAGTCTCCACATCAAAGAAAGGAACCTTACCAAAGGAAGGAAACCAGCTGGGCAACAGCAAAAATAAGTGCTCAACAGGAGCAACAACCCAGGAAAAGACAAAAAATCAGGGGATACAAAAAACTATCCCAACAGCCAGGAGTCCCCAACAAGGGACCCTATGGAACAGCCGCACTAAGAACCTTGCGGCCAAAGGAAGCATCTGCCGATGCCTGAACATCTACTTTGTAGAATTTTGTGAAAGTGTGCACGGTCGACCAGGTCGCCGCCTTACACACCTGGGCTACAGAAGCCCCATGACGGCAGGCCCAAGACGTACTCAGAGATCTAGTAGAGTGCGCCTTCACAGGCATAGGGGGAACCTTCCCCTGCAAGGCGTAGGCCTGTTCAATGGTCTGCCTGATCCATTTGGCGATGGTAGAGGCCGAAGCCGCCATGCCCTTCCGAGGACCCTCTGGAAGAACAAACAAGGAGACCGTCTTACGAAAAGACTCAGTCGATTTAAGGTAAACCCTTATCGCCCGAACAACATCCAGAGAGTGCAATCTCACCTCCCTTGGATGTTTAGGCTTCGTACACAATGAAGGCAAAACAATATCCTCGTTAAGATGGAATTCCGAAACTCGTTTCGGCAGAAAAGAAGGATTAGGTCGCAAGACCACCTTATCCAAATGAACAACCAGGTACGGAGACTTGCAGGACAAAGCCGCCAGTTCCGACACTCTGCGAGCCGAAGTGATCGCCACCAAAAAGGCGACCTTTTTGGACAACATAGACAACGAGATCTCCCTGATCTGTTCAAAAGGAGCACGTTGTAACACAGATAGGACTAGATTCAAGTCCCAAGGGGGCAAAGGATCCCTCCTAGGAGGAACCAGATGCCGCACACCCTGAATAAAAGTGCCAACCAAGGAGTTGGAAGCCACGGGACGTTGAAACAGAACGGCCAGCGCAGACACCTGACCCTTTATCGTAGCCAGCGCCAAACGCTGATCGACACCCGTCTGAAGGAAAGACAGCACACGGGAAACCGAGTACGTGCGGGGTGAAAACCCCCTGGACTCACACCAGGCAAAATAGGCCTTCCAAGTACGGTAATAAACCTTTCCCGAGGAAGACTTCCTCGCGTTGATCAAGGTATGAACGACCTCTGGAGAGAGACCCTTCTCCTTCAGGACCTCGGTCTCAACAGCCAGGCCGTCAAAGCCAGCGACTGTAAAGCAGGATGGTAAATTGGTCCTTGAGACAGTAGATCGTCTCGAAGAGGTAGACGCCAAGGGGCGTCGACCGCCAGATTCACGAGGTCTGCGTACCAGGACCGGCGAGGCCAGTCCGGTGCCACAAGAATCACCGTGCTGCGTTCCGAGTGTAACCTGCGAAGGAACCTGGACAGCAACTGAATCGGTGGAAACGCGTACATCAGCCTGTACTGATGCCACGGGGCCACTAACGCGTCCGACGCGTCTGCCCGAGGGTCGCGCGTCCTTGCCACGAACCTCTTCACCTTGTAGTTGAGGCGAGACGCGAACAGGTCCACATCTGGAAGACCCCACTTCGCGCACAACATCTGGAAGACAGCCGGGTGGAGAGACCATTCCCCCTGATCCAGGGTCTGGCGACTCAGATAGTCCGCCTGCCAGTTCTCCACTCCCGGAATGTGAACCGCCGGTATCGCCGGGACATGAGTCTCGGCCCAAGACAGAATGTCGGCTACTTCTCGAGCCGCTCGGGCACTCCTGGTACCCCCTTGGTGGTTGATGTAGGCCACCGCCGTGGCATTGTCCGTCTGTACCCGAACCGGGCAGCCCTGCAGCCGGTCCGTCCAGCGATGAAGACAGAGCCTTATCGCACGCAATTCCAGAATGTTGATCGGGAGGGAAGACTCCCCCTCCGACCAGGTCCCCTGGGCGGACAGAACGCCCAGAACACCACCCCAGCCCGACAGGCTGGCATCCGTGGTGATTATCGTCCACGAGATCGGACGAAACGACTTGCCCCCGGACACCAACGGGGACTGGAGCCACCACAGAAGGTTTTCCCTGGTGCGATGACTCAACGAGATCTGAAGATCCAGAGATTGAGGTCGCCCGTCCCACTCGGACAGGATCTCCGCCTGGAGACCCCGCGTGTGAAACTGCGCGAAAGGAATCGCCTCGAAGGCCGAGACCATCAACCCCAGACATCTCATACACGTCCGCAGAGACGAGTGTGGAACGTCCCTGAGGGACCTGACTTCCTCCTGAAGAGTCCTGAGTTTGTCTTCCGGCAGGAAGACCTTCGCCTGCACCGAGTCCAGTATCATTCCCAGATAGGGAAGACGAACCGACGGACTCAGTGTCGACTTTGGAACATTTATCGTCCAACCGAACTCCTGCAGAGTTTGCATTGTGACAGACAGGTCCTTCTCCAGACCCTGACTGGTCGCAGACCAAATCAGAATGTCGTCCAGATACCCCAGGACAGAAATGCCCTGGGCCCTCAATAATGCCAGAACCGGTGCAAGCACCTTGGTGAAGACCCGCGGAGCCGAGGCGAGCCCAAAGGGCAACGCCACGAACTGGTAGTGATCCTCCGCAATGGCAAATCGAAGGTATCTCTGATGACCCTCGAATATGGGGATGTGAAGGTACGCATCCTTCAAATCGATGGAGGCCATGAATTCCCCCGGAACCAGGGCAGCCACCACCGAGCGCAGGGACTCCATGCGGAACTTGCGAACCCGCACAGAGCGGTTCAGAGCTTTCAAGTCCAGAATCGGACGAACCTTGCCCTCCTTCCTGGGCACGGTGAACAGATTGGAATAAAACCCCCGAAATCTGTCCCGATGAGGCACCGGAACCACCACTCCCTGAGCCCTCAGGTCCCGCACCGCCAGGTGCAGATCCCGCAGGCGCTCTGGAGACAGTTGTAGATTTGAGGGAAAAAATCTGCTCTCCGGCCGAGAGAGAAACTCGATCTTGTAACCAGATCGAACGATTTCCAGAACCCATCTGTCCCGCACACGGGCCAACCAGGGCTGAAGAAAACCGAGCAAGCGTCCCCCCACCCCAAAACTGGGTGAGGGCGCCCCTTCAGGCCGAACTGTTATGGGCCGCAGGTCCGGATTGGCCGGACTTCTGTTTCCCAGACCAGGGCTTCTTCTGAGAGCCTTGGCCCTTGAACGGTTTGCCCTTGTAGTGCGGCCGAAAGGCACGAAAGGACCCCTGAGGGGGCCGAAAATTAGCATGCTTCTTCCCAGAAGCCCCCTTAGCCTTGGGGAAATGGGGCAAGAGAGTGCTCTTACCCCCGGTAATCCCCTTAATCAACACATCCAGGGACTCCCCAAAAAGGCGAGACCCATCATAAGGCAGATTGGCTAAGGTTTTACGTGAAGATTGGTCCACCGACCAACATTTCAACCAAACCAGGCGGCGAGACAACACCGCCACGCTGTGCACACGTGCCCTCACATGGCGTGGGGAACCCGCACAGGCGAACAAGCCGCTGCACATGAGGCAGGGAGAGTCGCAATTCAAGACGCACACAATGGCAGTTAAGAAACCGCACAGCGTCCGGTGAGGTAGCCACCTCACCAATCATCCCTGCACCGAACAGGGATGGGTCGTTCACTGTGCCAGGAGCGTTACCTGGCTGAACGCTCGATGGCAGACTGGGAAGCCACTGACCCGCGACCTGCGATCAGGGGGATCAGCCCGAGACCCAGTCCGCATGAACCTCTTCATCCGAAGAACTAACTAATGCTGACAAAAATAACAGCTAAGTAAAGGTAGAGAGAAAACTCAAACAAAATATTAAAAAGAAGAAAAAGTCTGGGACAAAAAGTCCCAGCACAGAGAGAGCCAGCCACTCCTGACAAGCTAGACATTAAAACTGAGATATGGTTGCAGGAAGTAGGAGGGTATTGACTGAGGGGACCACCCCTTGAGGGTGGGATATGTTAAAGCTTTATTGTTAACATATTCTGTTGCCTAGCTACTCATTCGGAGCAAAGTCTAATACCCCATATGTGACGAATATGAAGAGGCGGCGACTGTCGGAGGACGTAAGAGAAATCCAATTTTCTCTTTCGTTCATTGACGGACACAGCTCCTGATTCTTCTTAACCATTTAGCTGAATTTGTTTATTTTATTTTTTTCCCCAAGCTATTTTCTTCCTATAGGTTTAGCGGTTGATCCTGCCAATAACACTTTCTGTTCTAGGGTGACAACAATCATCCCAGGAAAGAAAATGTGTTAGGACTACAGAACACCATCCCCTCTCCCCAAGCCCATAACATGAGGAGGGTTTCTGTACTTTACAGAGAGGGATCTCAGGAAAGTCTGATAACATTGCTTGAGACTTAAATGCAGCTTTTATTGGCACCTATTGATTTTTGGAAGGATCAACGGGTATTTTTGGACATATCAAATAGATATCAGAAAGGGGTTTTAAATTATATATTTAACCGACCAAAAGGGAACAAATAAAATAGGTTCATTCTTAGGGTTTGCATATACTTTTTACATGTTAACCTGCAGTACCCAGAATCTTGTAGTAGTATGATGTCAGAACTCATGCTCTTTGCTGAATAAGGCTACAAATTCTTATATTGATAGCTGCCAATAGTATGTCTACTCTTGTAATCTGTTCAGAAAAGTTTTACATTATTGTAAAACATTAGAAACAGTAGTAACATACCAAAGTGGCAATTTTGGCTCTGAGGAAGAGGGTCCTCCGTCGAAACGCGTAAGCCACATCAGGTTTTGAGGACGCCATCACGCTATCCAGCAGTAGAGAAGTGTCATGGAAGCGAGCGGTGCCCATTTCCTATATGCTTGTTCATATGCTACGTTTGTGAGTATATTGTACGCTACCCTTCTTTGCTTTTAATAAACTTTTAAGTGGTAATGCACAAGGTTGGTGCGCCCTTCTCTTGTTGTTTTCTTGTAGTGCCTTTTGGATACCCTTGGTCCTGAGGGGGGCAGCAAGACCACTTCATTTGTGTCATAAAACCGCCTAGAAGATTCACCTTCCCGCATACCACTCGAGCGCAGGAGAGATATTGTTGTTTTTTGGAAATCGCTAATTTACTGACTGACATAGTACGGATGTTAGGCCACTTCCTTCACCTTATCCTGTCAAAAACAGAGCTCCTGATATTTCCTAATTTTACATGAAAAAAAAAACACATCATGCCCACTTTAAAGAGGACCTATTTAAAAAGTACATTTACTTCCACTCAGAAAAAATAATGATTATCCATCTTTAGAGAACACATGTGGAAGACATTAAACTTTTTTGTTCCATTTCCAGAGGAAACTTGATGTATCAGCATTTTCCACAAGGTTAGTTAATAACAGGAAGTAAACATTCCATGTTCAAATACATAAAAAGGATTAGGCTGCAGACATGGTTCCACGTCTTGCTGAATACAAATACCCAAAAGAATTTAGACAGACTACAAGATTTATTTCCACCCAACAAACAAGGAACTCCACTTAAATCATCTCTGTGCCCATTAAATTAACTTTGCCCTTACACAATTACTGCTAGTTTGTATAGGTTAGAAAAAGTAAAACGGAATTTTTGTAAAATCTTACCTGTAAAATTCCTTTCTCTGAGTCCTCCGACAGTCGCCGCCGCCTCTAAGTCATCACTGTTTGGTATTGACTTCCGCTCCGCAGGAGTATCAAAAGAACAAAGGCATTTGCATATACACACCCATGGGGGCTGTCCCATCTGGTCAATACCCCCCTGCAGTGACCACTCCCAACTCAGTTTGGTAGCATAGCAGTAGGTAATAAGAACCCCAAAAGAGGGGCGGGGCGGCGACTGTCGGAGGACTCAGAGAAAGGAATTTTACGTGTAAGATTTTACAAAAATTCAGTTTTCTCTTACGTCCTCCGACAGTCGCCGCCGCCTCTAAGTCATCACTGTTGGGATGTCCCAAAGCAGTATAGACATGAGGGGTGGGAGACGCAACCGTAAAAAAAGGTAACGCAGTACCCACATCAGAGAAAGGAACCTTACATGACAGTAAGAGAACCTGCTGGGCAACAGAAAACAATGCTCAACAGGAGCAACAGCCCAGGAAAGCAAATACCAACAGCCAGGGACCCACAAAAAAATAAGGGTCCTTCATGGCACAGCCGCACTGAGAACCTTGCGGCCAAAGGAAGCATCAGCTGATGCCAGAACATCTACTTTGTAGAACTTGGAAAAAGTGTGCACCGACGACCAAGTCGCAGCCCTGCACACCTGGGCCACCAAGGCCCAATGCCAATAGGTCCAGGACGCACTCACAGATCTGGTAGAGTGCGCCTTAACAGGGAAGGGAGGAACCCGTTCCTTCAAGGCGTAAGCCTGTTCAATGGTCTGTCTGATCCATTTGGCAATAGTCACAGATGCAGCCATGCCCTTCCGAGGTCCTTCAGGAAGGACAAAGAGGGAATCCGTCTTCCGAAAGGATTCTGTAGATGACAGGTAAACCCTGATCGCCCTGACAACATCCAAGGAGTGCAGAGCAACCTCCTTAGGATGCTTAGGCTTTGTACAAAGCGAAGGCAGGACAATGTCCTCATTAATGTGGAACTCAGAGACCACCTTAGGAAGAAAGTAGGGATGCGGACGCAAGACCACCTTATCCCGGTGAATCACCAAGTATGGAAAAGATAACGCTGCCAGTTCTGACACCTTGCGAGCCGAAGTGATCGCCACCAAAAAAGGCAACCTTCTTAGACAGCAGAGACAACAATATATCCCGAATGTTTTCAAAGGGAACACGCTGTAACACGGACAGAACCAAGTTCAAGTCCCATGGAGGTAAGGGCTCCTTTCGGGGAGGAGCCAAATGTCACACACCTTGAATGAAGGTGCGAACCAGAGAATGAGACTCCACAGGGCGTTGGAAAAGAATAGCTAGTGCGAACACCTGACCCTTGATAGTGGCCAGCGCCAGGTGCTGGTGCACCCCAGACTGGAGGAAAGCCAACACTCTTGACACCGAGTACGAGTGAGGGGAGAACCCCCTGGACTCACGCCAGGCGAAATAAGCCTTCCAAGTACGGTAATGGATCTTACCAGAGGAGGCATTCCTAGCCTTGACAAGGGTAGGAATGACTTCAGAAGAGAGACCCCTATCCCTCAGGACCTGGGTCTCAACAGCCAGGCCGTTAAAGCCAGCGGCCGAAAAGCAGGAGGGAAGATCGGACCCTGAGACAGGAGATCTTTCCGCAGAGGCAGTCGCCACGGAGGCGCCACTGCCAGGTGAACAACATCGGCGTACCAGGACCGGCGTGGCCAGTCCGGCGCCACCAGAATCACCAGGTGCGGTTCCGAGGCTAATCTGCGGAGGAACCTGGATAGCAACTGAATCGGAGGAAAGGCATACATCAGACGATACTGATGCCAAAGGGCCACTAACGCATCCGAGGCGTCCGCCAGCAGATCGCGCGTTCTTGCCACGAACCTTTCCACCTGTCGGTTTAGCCGAGACGCGAACAGAGCCACGTCCGGGGATCCCCACTTCGCACACAGCATTTGGAAGTTAACTGCTGAGACCGCTGGGACACGAGTCTCGGCCCAAAACAAAATGTCAGTCACCTCCCGGGCCACCCGAGCACTCCTGGTGCCCCATTGGTGGTTGATGTAAGCCACCGCGGTAGCATTGTCCATCTGTACCCGGACAGGACGGCCCCAAAGACGGTCCGACCACTGGAAGAGACAGAGTTTATCGCTCGCAATTCCAGTACATTTATCGGGAGGGAGGACTCCTCCTCCGACCAGGTGCCCTGGGCAAACAGGTTGCCCAGGACTCCACCCCAGCCCGACAGGCTGGCATCCGTGGTAATCACCGTCCACACCTACGGACGGAAGGACTTGCCTTCCGCCACCGACGGGGACTGGAGCCACCACAGAAGAACCATCTGGTCTGACGACTCAAGGAGACACTCAGATCCAGGGACTGAGGCAGTCTGTCCCACCTGTCCAGGATCTCCGCTTGGAGAGCCCGCGTGTGTACTGAGCAAAGGGTATCGCCTTGAAGGCCGACACCATCAACCCCAGGCCCCGCGTACAGGTCCTGAGTGACGAGGACAGGCTGTCCCTGAGGGACCTGAGCTCGTCCTGCAAGGTCCGGAACTTGTCCTCCGGCAAGAACACCTTTGCCTGAGCAGAGTCCAGAATCAGTCCCAGATAGGGAAGACGAACCGATGGAGACAACGTCGATTTCTGAACGTTGATGGTCCATCCGAACTCCCGGAGCATCTGTACCGTGGTGGACAGATCGCGCACTAGGTCCTGGCTGGCATGTGATCCCAGAATTAGATCGTCCAGGTAACCCAAGACCACAATGCCCTGTGCTCTCATCAGGCCCAGAACCGGCGCCAACACTTTGGTAAAAACCCTTGGTGCCGAAGCGAGACCGAAAGGTAACGCCCCAAACTGGTAATGGTCCTCTGCGATAGCAAATCGAAGGTACCGCTGATGACCCTCGAAAATGGGGACGTGCAGGTTCGCACCTTTCAGATCTATCGAGACCAGGAATTCTCCTGGACTCAAGGAGGCCACCACCGAAAGGAGAGACTCCATACGGAACTTCCGAACACGCACAAAGCTGTTTAGTACTTTCAGGTCCAGAATAGGACACACTTTGACCTCCTTTCTGGGCACAGCGAACAGATTTGAATAAAACCCCCGAAACCTGTCCCGATGAGGCACCGGGACAATCACCCCCTGAGCAAGTAAGGTCCTGCACCGCTTGGTGCGGGTCCTGCAGACGCCCGGAGGCAAATGAAGAATTGGGGGAAAGAATCAGTTCGCCGGCCGGGAAAGGAATTCGATCATGTACCCTGACCGAATGATTTCCTGAACCCACCTGTCCGATATCCAGAGCAGCCAAGGTCGGAGGAAACCGCGCAAACGTCCCCCCCCCCCCACCACCCCAGAAATGGGTGAGGGCGCACCTTCAGGCAGAGGCAGACTGACCCGCCGAGTAGGCATTGCCTGACTTCTGCCTACCCGCCCAGGGCTTCTTCTGACTGCCCTGGGCCTTGAAGGGCTTGCCCTTGGATTGGTTCCGAAAGGCACGAAAGGACCCCTGAGTGTATCTAGGCGCAGAACCCCGCTTGCCTTGAAAGGACTTGTTCTTCGGGTTCTGGGGCAGCAAAGTGCTCTTGCCCCCTGTGACGCCTTTCACCAGGGTATCCAACGCCTAGCCAAAAAAGGCGAGAGCCAGCATAGGGAAAATCAGCAACTGTTTCCCGCGAGGACTGGTCAGCCGACCAGCTCTTCCGCCATATCAGTCGCCGGTTAAGCACAGAGACACTAGAGAGGCGTGCCACTAAAGGGGCCTCATTTAAGGCCGCATCACACAAATACATGATTCCTTGGTGAATTTGATCCACCATTTTCAGCCGAGCAGGCGGAACATCATCAGACACGAGGTTACTCCTAAGCACCCTAGTCCATTCAGCCACCGCCTGAGCCACCAAAACGGACGCGGAAATGGGTCTGAGCAACGAGCCCGCCACCGTATAGGAATGGCGGGCTAGACACTCCCAACCGCCGGTCCGTAGGATCCCGGAAAACCGGGGTATCCTCAGAAGGAACCAATGTAGCCTTGTTTAACACGGCCACAGTGTGATCTACCTATGGAGGCACACACCATCGTGATTCCGTAGCCGGAGCAAAGGGATAAAGCAATTTGAACCGACTAGGCACCAGGAATGGACGCTTTAACGTGCGCCATATTTCATTAACCGTGGAATGAAACTCAGCGGGGCAGGGAAAAACCTGCGCCGACTTGCGGGTCCTGTGCTTCCCAAATGAGGACACAACGCCTGGAGGACTGGGCTCATCCTCCAAATGCAGTGTTTCCTTAACAGAAAACAATTAATTCATCCATGGTCGCCCGCTCTTCAGGTGACCCCGGGGAAGAGGTATCAACCCCTTCCACGTCTGCCTCCCCCTCAGACCCCAGCGGGTCCAAGGATGAGCGAGACCCTGAAAAAGGCACGCTCGCTGCAGCAGCCATATCACCATCTGAATCAGAGGAGAGAGACAATCTGAGCCTCTTTTTTAGCAGCACGTTCAGCCATCAGCATTTCCATGATTGACACCAAGGACGCCACTACAGCGGCCAAATCAGGTCTCAGAGGGGTCACAGGAGAACTGGGAACCCCCACCAGAGTTGGGGGGAATTTTACTGTCCTGATAATCCATTGCTCATATGACAGACAACAGTGCAAAAAACAAAAAAATTGTACTGCCCCTTTAAGATTGCTGCGGAGTGCGCAGCCCACCGCTACAGTGACAAAGACCCCCAAACAGGAGAAGACAAAACTGAGCTAGAAATGACAATACAGAAAAATATTGAGAGCAATAACCTGCAGAGCCCCGCAGAGTGTTGCCACCGATGTCCTTGCTGCTAGAGTAGGCTGAACGTATAGGCTGCATGACTCAGGGAAAATGGCTGCCCCACAGGATTGCATGGAAGGCTCCGCCAAAATGGCCGCCGAACATGCGGTCGGAACGATCGTTCGGCTACCGCAAAATGGCGGAGGATGGCGCCAAAAACAGCATGTCGATAGCCCACAAAGAAGCCCAACATGCCTGCCCACACGTAAAATGGCGGACCGCGCAGATTCACCCGCTGCGGTCGCCACACACTCAGTCTGCACCCCCACCAACACCGAAGTGACACAGGGAAGGGGACCCCCAAAAACACACAGCACCGCAGCGCATGTACAAGCGATCCCCGCAGGGACCGCATCAGGGAGTCACACAGGTACAGACATGGGGAACACACAGCAACACAGACTGCCACCCCAGACAGAGGCACCACACAGAAGTACTTACCTGTACCAGATGGCGTGGGGAGCCTCTCAGAGCGGAAAGCCGCTGTCCTCATCTGACAGGGAATGCCGTTAGCCAGGGACATTGCACTGCAGCATCACAGATGCGTCCAGTGAGGTAGCCACCTCACGGCTGCATCCCTGCTGCGAACAGGGATGGGTCGTTCATAATGCCAGGGCGAACCATAGCTGAACGCTCGATGGCGGGCTGGGGGTCCATCTGACCCTCTGCCCTGGAGCCCCAGGGCGGGCAGTCCGAATCCCAGCACCGCATGAATTCATCTTCTTCCGAAGAGTCGACTAAAACTAAAGCTGACAAAATAAACAGCTAGTAAAGTAAGAAAAAACTGACATTTTCAAAGAAAATCAAATAAAAGATTAGATAGGCTGAGACTGTAGCCCCAGCACAGGGAAGCCTAACTACTCCTGATGCTAGGCAGATTAAAACTGAGTTGGGAGTGGTCACTGCAGGGGGGTATTTACCAGATGGGACAGCCCTCATGGGTGTGTATATGCAAATGCCTTTGTTCTTTTGATACTCCTGCGGAGCGGAAGTCAATACCCAACAGTGATGACTTAGAGGCGGCGGCGACTGTCGGAGGACGTAAGAGAAATACCATTTTCTCTTGTATAGTGGTGCAGCCCACCACTTCTTCACCTAGACGAGTAGGACATAGGGGTTGGACACCTGCTACACTGCCTCCTCCAACAGGAGTTTCAAGATGTATGGAAGCACAAGGAGAAGAACTTCAAGGACTGCAAGGAAGACCATGCTTACACCATGGACTAGTAAATAGGTTTTATTGGTTTTCCTCTGATCATTCAAGGACAATTATTTTTAGAGAAATGGAATTTAATGTGACTTAGGGGTGAATTTCCTATTTTTTAATGAGGAACCCAACTGTGGGTATGCGATAGTGTATAAGGAGGTTTTCAGTTTATGTACGTTTTGTTTTTTTCTTCTCTCTTGGTTGAACTAGATGGACCGATGTCTTTTTTTAACCAGATTAACTATATAATATTCCTTCCTATACTGGATTACATCTCATTACTGACAGTTTTATCAGATTTCACATAAAGTGTACCTTTTTGGTATTCAAATGAGAAAATTTAGCAATCAAGTACAACTGCTATTTATTTTATTTGTTTACCTAGTTGCTCTCACCCCATAAGTGCTGCCCACCTGGTCTTATACTTACCCTCATCTCCAATACAGCAATCTTCACTGTGTGACCTTGTTCTAAGAGGCAACAACTTTTCCTGTGAAAATGGACGATTGGTACTGCCTGAGCCTATTCATTCCTTAGGAAAGGCCATACTCCCGAGAGACTTTGAGGCTGCCACGAGGAAGCCTTTCCCATAAGAAAAACAGAATTAAGCAGAAACTTATAAACTGCAATCTGAAGAGACCAGTTTGTGAGAGTGCTGATATTTAGAAAGGAGTCATAGGTATGCATACTCCGCAGTGAGACTCACTAACCACAAAAGGCATGAATAGCAGGAAAAATCTAACCTAACCAGCAGTTTGCAAAGTATGGTCTACTAAGCGGAAACAACCACTAATAGGGAATATTCAAACATCTAAACAGTTCTGCCTTAAGAAATTATTGACTGAGGTTTGTTTAGACTGGAGTTCTTTTTTAGCTCTACATTTCTTAGAATAGAACTGGGAACCAAAGGCTGAGAAATAATGCCAATAGCTCCCTTGGTCCATGGAATTTGCTTTCAGAAGCATTAAATGACACAAACCTTTTAACAAAACAACTCAGAGGACTAATAAAAAAAAAAAAAAAAATTCTGCTTGGTTTAGTCACATTTCTAAATATCTGCCAGATAATCTTCCAGAGCCAAGATGACTCATGCTACAACCACTGGGAACAAACGTTAAAGGGACCCTGCAATTAAAACTCACACTATATATAAAAAAACATTTTTTCACAGATTTACACTAGTTAAAGCTTGCCCAGCACATTTAGCATTTTTAGTGTGTTTCCCTACACCCGACTACACTCAAAATACAGAATTCCGTTCAAATTGTCCCTGTTCACATTTGTACGCTCAGTTTTCCTACAATCTAGACTCAAACAAATTAGCTTGTGTTTATCAAGCACCTGACATTATTTAAAGAGGGGCTCCAGGCTCCCCCCGAAAAAATGTAAAGTCAGTAGCCACAAATGCTGTAGCTGCTGACTTTTAATATAAGGACACCTACTTGTCCAGGGATCCAGCGATGTCTTGATTCGGCTTTGGGTGCAGGCCCCAGCATGTTAAGCAAGGGAAACATTGTTTCAACTTAATACTATCATTCCTTGCATGTTTATTCTGTAATTTTCTCTTTTTTTTTGCATCTCAGTGCTACTGGTCTCCTGATGCTTCCTGTTTTTATGCTCTGCACCAGTTTTTGACAACAGTTGAACATTTTTAAGCAATGTGTGTTGGCGCAGCCACCTGTAAACTCCACCAGGGGCACATGTGACACCAGTGACAATGGAGGAGCATGCTTATGAAACAGTTGTCACCCCCTAAAAGAAGTGCCTGGATGAGCACTTTCATGGCAACATTGAAAGCTTTCAATTTTAAAAAAACTTTGTTGAAAGGACAACAACATGTTAAAGCATAAGGGCCCTTTCACACGGGCATTCCGCATGTCCGTATATCATCCTATTTTTTTGCGGATGATATACGGACATAATGTATGTCAATGGCATTGCGGATGTCAGCGGATGACCATCCGCTGACATCCGATTTTTGTCCTTTCAGTTCTGTTCCGTTTTATGGAACGGAACAGAACCCTATTTTTCTTCCGTGTAAAAAACGGAACGGATGCAAAATCGGATGTCAGCGGTGTCATCAGCTGACATCCGCAATGCCCATAGACATACATTATGTCCGTATATCATCCGCAAATGGATGGGATGATATGCGGACATACGGAGCGGATGACACAAATGTAATCCGCTCCGTGAAAAATAAAGTGCCGGAGCGGATCGCAATGCAGTCCGCTCCGTGTGAAAGAGCTCTAACTGAGGTTTTAGTGACTGTATAATTTAACCATCATCTTTGGTTTTGTAGCCCGATTATAACAAACACAATAATTCTACTACATTGAGATAAGAGCTATGGATTTTACCTTAGGAAATCTTCCATCTGCAAGCAAGGTTTCACACGGGTCACTGCTGCTATAGAATGTTACAGGGGGATGGCACACCTGCAGCTACAATGGTTAAAAAAAAAAAAAAAAAAACTGTTATAGAAATACAATAGCATAAAACTGCAAAGAAATAAAATTAAAATATAGTCTACATCTGTTGAGAAAAGGTATACATCTTCATAAATTAAACTAACATCTAAATGTAAAAAAAAACCTTAAAAATGTGTTTTACCTTAATGCAGGGTTAAAAGGTAAAGGTAAAAAACTTTTTGGCTTTAGTACGACTTTAACCTACCAGCAGGTCATTGGAGTGGGGGGGGGGGGAAGAAGCTGGAGTACCCAGAGGAAACCCAAGCAAACACAGGGTGAACATACAAAACTCCATGCAGATGGTGTAGTGGTTGGAATTCAAACCAAGGACCCTATTGCTGCAAGGCAGAAATGCTAATCATTTAGCCATGCCATAGCATCCAACTTTGTGTTTATTTTTCTAGCACAATCTAAGAATTTAATTTCAGAGTCTTGAATAACTTAAAATAATTAACAATTAACTAGCTAATAAAGACAATTGGATGCCTAATGAATGATCACAGGCATCCCAAAGCATGATGTACAATACATTATAGCAATTTATAAAGGCTCAAGAGAAACTTTTAAATATTAAATCTTTTTCAGTGAAGTAGTATTATTTGACATTCACAGCAGTTCAGCAGTGAAAGAGTAAAAGCTTTGAATTACAGTACATGGTTACACTGTACACTAGTTTATTAAATAACCTAAATCAGTTAGGGTCAAATTGGGTTAAGGTTAGTGCCTGAGGACCTCTCATTTAATCCATTATTAATCCTGGTATTCTATACAATGACATTTTACCTTTTTCATTAGGTAGCTGAGCTAGAACACAATAGCTGCCCCCTTGTGGGAGATAAGAAAACTGCAGATGGCATTGCCATTTCATCTTTAGTCTTAAAGGATAAGTTAACCTTTGTAAAAACTAATAGATGCACATTTTTCTGCAGGTTAAAAAAAAAAAAAAATGTGCATTTATTTTTTTTTTTACTAAGACCTGAACCTGCAAAGCATTGCACCCGCAATCAGCAGATCGCAGATGCAATGCAGGGTTCTTGCAGACCGTCAGTGTAAGCTGTCTGCTTATACCTTATACAAGCAAGCAGTGACACTCAGACAGGAAGACTTAAACTACTAGAGCACTAAACAGCGCTGTGGTAGTCCATTGAGAACTACCAGCCAACAGCTGCAAAGGCTGTTAGTACTTGTAGTTTTCACATTTACAGAATATTGTGAATGAATGAGGCAGGCAGGCAGGCGGAGCCCCGCACGGATGTCTTTTTTTTTTTTAAATTGTGAGAAGATCCACTGCTTCCTGTCAAAAACAGGTGTAACATGTTACGAAGGTGAACGTATCTTTCAACCAAAACATTTCTTGATTTAGGTTTGTTTTATTGCAGTTTATCCACCAGTGAAATCTACCTTCTGAAGTGGTAGCAATTTCCCGCCACTCTTCCATATAAATGTAAAAATGGAAGCAGTGTTAGACTGATAAGCACCAAGATAAATTATGGTAAAGTAAAAAAGGACTTTTACTGATAACACGCAAAAATAAAACTATTTTATTGTGCTGATTTAGTGTTGCACAATACAGTATGTACTGCAAGTTCCTATTGTCCCAAAGCATTCCACCCCATTTTTTCCCCAAACTGCAGACATCAGCATGTGGGCCACAATCTATTCATTCCTATAAAGAGCTCCTACTTACCAGAGCCTGAACTCCCCTAGTACAAGTACAGAAAATACCTGTTGATCTTGCCATAAATGCAGTCCTTGCCAGTTCCTGAGCACTAAATAGAATGTAAAAAGGCCTTAACTTGCTTGTGTACACGACTAGTTTCATCAGTTACGCATGTAATGGTGATAAATATAGGCAGACATATTTAAAGTCTAACCGGTGCGACAACCATGGCTGCCTCCATAGATACAGTTGAGAAGAAAGGTAGACAAAGACAAAAAAAGTGACCTATTCACAGAATTGCCAGGTGTAAATGGGAATTTAAAAAGTCAGAAAAATAAAACTGAGTTTTGGCAGTCTGAGAAATTAAATATCTATAACAGCAAACATAGCGGTTTGTGATGCATTGTCTGCTGTTAGTTTGTTGACAGTGAGGGCCAGTTCACACCAAATCGCATTGTACTCCTCTCCTGAAGACTCCAGGGATGTATGACATTTGCCTAGGCCTGGAAACCAGAATGTAACTGAAGAGATGTAAAAAAAAAAGTTTAAAACACGTAAATAGGATATACTTTCCTATTTACGAATGCAAGAACGGAGCCATGTCACCCCTCAATTAGCTGTTTCAGCTGTATTCTAATATAAAGTGGGTTAGCTAATCTATTCATGCTGCTCTCTGACTAATCTAACATCCAGATATGAGCTAAGGAAGGTTATGAAAAACCAGTCAGGGTAGAAGAATGGGAGTTACTGCTGCGGTCTCATTTTTGAAAAGCCATGCTCCAGGTTGGCGTACTTCTTAGGGAGTCACTGCCCTGGAACAAGCATGCAGAAAAAAAAAACTCAGATCATCGCATACTTGTTTCCATTCAGTGACTCGCTGAGCAGATACAGGTTCCCGTTATTTTGGTTATAAACATTTTTTCTCTTCTATCAAGAAACATTATACTATCACAAAAATATTTAAAAACATGGATTATACCACATACATCTATCTGTACCTGTCCATCAAAATACCCAGGATCTGACTTCTGAGTAATTCTCAGTTTGTTGTGACAATGTTTTCAGTTACTGTAACATTTACCTGAAACAACACATTTTTCACTTGCCTGTATTCCATATGGCAGGGGTGTCAAACTAAATTTTTTATCACAGATTATGGTTGTCCTCAAAGGGCTGGTTGTATCTATAGGACTAGAATTCCAGAGCACCACACCCCCACTTACATCAGATATCAAGAGCCCCTCCATCATCAGAAGTCAAGAGTCCCCCACCCTCCCTTACATCACAGTGCACCCCACTTACCTTGTGCTACTGCAAAACTGGGAAGCAGAAAGTGCAGCGTCTTGAGGAAGGCCAGAGGAGGGCTGGAGTCAGCTGCCAGAGTCTGCTGAATGCTGAGATTAGGGGGGTGCTTCGGCTGCACAGAGAGGTACAGGATCTGTAGGAGGAGCTCTGCTGCTGAGACAAGGTGGGGGTGGAGACGAAGGAGGTGCTGCAGGAAAGAACCCCATGAAATGGCCTGAAAGGCCAGATTTGGCCCCGGGGACTTTGTTTCACACATGTGCCATATGGTATGGTTGCATTTCATATACAGAGCTCCCTCTAGTGGTTACCTGCATGTAATTTGTTTTTCTGCTCAGAACAAACCTGTGGAGCGGTATAGGGGTTTATTTACTAAAGGTAGAGAGGGCAAAATTAGTCACAATTCTGCAGAGAAACCAATGGGCTTCTAACTTCAGCTTGTTTAATTAAGCTTCAGCAATAAAACCTGGAAGCTGATTGGTTTCTCTACAGAATTGTGACTAATTTTGCCCTCTCTAGCTTTAGTAAATAAACTCAATAATGTTCCTAAGCTGCATTCTTTGTGTATAGGAGACAATACAAGGTGTCTGCACACATTTTTATTTCTACAGTATGTCAAAGTAGTCTTGAAATCTTAGAGTGCACTAGAAAAAGAACTCCAAAGGTCTGCATAATCACTTTGTTACCCTCCCTCTTCCTGCAGCCTAAGCCTTTGTATCGACTGGTTAAGCCAGCCATCAAGATGCTGGCCAACAGGGATGTATGAGTGTTAAGAAGAGGCTTGAGATCACAGAGATTGTGATGACAGTTCCTCTAGGGCCCATTTACACTTAAAAAAAAAATATACATTTAGAATTACTTTATGTAAAATAACAAACATGTTCTACTTACCTGCTCTGTGCAGTAGTTTTGGAGCAGCCCAGATCTTCCTATTCTCGGGTCCCTGCTGGCGTTCCTGGCTCCACCCTCTGCCAAATGCTCCCATAGCAAGCTGCTTGCTAAGGGGGCACTTGTGTGGGCTCAATCTGAGCCTCACTGTCTGAATCTATAGACACAGACAGCAGGACTCAGCCCCACCCCTCCCTCCTCACTGTCTGCAATTGACAAGGGCTCCTGCTGCTGTCTGAATCAATGAGGAAGAGAGCAAGCAGAGCCTCTGCTCTTGTGCACGTTGCTGGATCAAGATTGGGCTCAGGTAAATATCGGGGGGGGGGGTCAAAGGTGGGGGACTGCATGCAAAAGGTTTTTTAACCTACTGCATAGAATTCATGAAGGTAAACAACCTTCTACTTTTAGAACCACTTTAAGCGGTCTGCTGTGGTGCATTAATGTACACGCATTAGGGCATGCAGTAACGTGTTGTGCTAAAACACCCCATTCTTATTAAATTGGTTACCAACTCACCACAATGGCTGAAAAAACATATGAACATTCTTTAACAAGGTAGCGCACCCCAACACACGGTATATGTGTTGCGGTGATTTGGGCCTGTAGGATGTGTTTCAAGTACCATTCATCATGAATGACACAGCAATGCACTGCACAGAGCAGGTACATTACTATGGATTGTGGCAATGTGCATTAATGCACATGTTGCCACAATGTACAAGTGTAATTGGGCCCTTATATAGCACCACTGGATTTCAGGATACTGTGGTCTAACTGTCAACAGGAGGAAGTATCCTAAACAGTAGTTACACTTTTGCTGTCCTACCTTCTGTTGCTCTGAAGAAAAAGCTGTTTGTTTGACCAGACTGACTGCAAACTGAGTCTGAATGAGAGGGCTTGGTTCATTATAATCAGATAGCACACTCAGTATTCTAATGAGAAAAGTTGCAGTGGCTGCATGCCTTGAGAAGTATTTAACCTTTGGGGAGTATCTCACCAAAATTGAAATTCCTTCTGCAGGGAGTGCCTACATTGTGACTTGTATCTTAGCACTAGGGATGGGCTTAGGCATGTTCGGATCCTAGTCCCAACCCACCTGAGCAATCGTACCAGGAAGCCGTCACTGCACACCGCCATGCATGAGCAGCCTAGCCAGGTCATGTGTATGTAAAGCCTCACTGCCTATAATCGGCGGTGTGCAGTGACGGCTTCCTGGGGGGATTGCTCAGGTGGGTTGGGACTAGGATCCGATCACGCCTGAGCCCATTCCTACTTAGCACAGACTTCTTGAAAAATCAGTAAAACAATCAAACCAGCAGGGAGTGACATTTTCTGGGGGTGTTCTGATCATCAACAGGTTACCATAATGTATTGAATTTTACAGAAAATTGCAGTGGATGCAGAGTGAAAAGGAAAAGTCATTGTTAATAAAAATAAATTACAACATAGCTTGTGCAGCAACAGTATATGCCACATTGTTTAGTTGCTATATTTTTTTGCATAAAAGGCGGAGTTAGAATTGAATGAACACCAGTGTGACATTACCCCACAGGTGTACTTAAAGACTGCAGACATCACCATTTAGCCTTATAGCTAGTTTGTTAGAGTTTATAGTGTGAAATACAATGAAAAAAAAATTATTTAAACCCAAATATTTCAAGAATAATTACATAGATGGTAAGGTTGAAAAAAAAAAAAAAAAAACCACCAGTCCAACCTGTGGTGTGTGTGTGTGCGCGCATGTGTTTATGTCAATAATTAATTGCATATTCCTGTATGTTGTGATCGTTAAAGTATTTGTAACCCCAATAAAAAAAAAGTCCTGTTCCCTCAGAGCAAGTTAAACAGCACAGTGCTTGTGCTGTCTAATCTGCCCCACTCTAAGCTGTAAAAAACCTGGTTGATCCCGCTGGTTCCTGTGTCCCCCTCTGTGTGCTGACCAAGATAACCATGGCTGCTGAAACCTGATTACTGTGGTCAGTTTATGTGCCTCCATCATCTGCAGCTCTCCTCTCCCCCCCCCCCCCTCCCTGCCTGTCAGCTCCTGTGTGAGACACTGATTTTTTTTTTTTTTTAAACAAAACCTCTAAATATCTTTTTCAGATATAATCAGGCCAGTCACGTGATTTGCGGCCGCTTTCCTATCTGATCCAGTGCTACAACAGGAGGGGCGGAGCAGTAAGCACAGCGGTCACGTGACCTCCCAGGCCAACGTCAGAGGGAGATCTCGGCCCCTCCTGCAGTAGCCCTGGATCAGAGGAATAGAACAGCCGGGAGTCATGTGACCAGCCTGAATATATCCTGAAAAAAAGGGTATTTAGAGGCACTGTGTGCTATCTCTGGATGAAATAGAGGGACTGGCAGTGATTTACATTTTAAATATAACAACCACTTTAAGATGCCCATCTAATAATAGTTTTTTTTTTTTTAACTATCGATGCTCCCTGCTGATACCACTGCTTGTGGAAGAGAATTCCACATCCTTACCACTCTGAAAGTAAAGAACCCTCTATGCCAGTGGTTCTTAACCTTGTTGGAGGTACTGAACCCCACCAGTTTCATATGCGCATTCACCGAACCCTTCTTAATTGGAAATATAAAATATGATTTTTTCAAATTCAAAACATAGGTATATATTTAGGTAACCCTCGAGACTGACTCACCGAACCCCTGGGGTTCGATCGAACCCAGGTTAAGAACCACTGCTCTATACAGATTAAATTTAAACTGCTTCTCTTCCATTTTCATTGAATGGCAACTTGTTTTTTATTTTTTCTCCCGTTAACTTAGGGGTGCACCGATCTGACTTTTCTTGTCCCGATATCGATATCTGGCATTGTGTATCTGCCGATACCGATCCGGAACTACACACATACACAATATGCATGCGGCTGCAGTACAGAGCAAAGCTGCTGCTTCATGTGTACAGCTCCTCCATTCACAGGCGGAATGCATCTGATATCACTCCGCCTGTGAGCCGGACCTATACAGGAAGTAGCGGCTCCCATCCCATACTACTAATGCACCAAGGGACGGCTGAGCCGGGACTCAGCAAAACCGGATCGGCCCGTGGATCGGTTAATGTTACAGATCCCCCGATCCAGCTATTGTGGCAGTATCAGCGCCGATATCCAATCCTAATATCGGATCAGTGCATCCCTACATTAACTAAAAAGGTTTTTTCCCCATGCAAGGGTCACCTGTAATGTATTTGTAGATTGCTATCATATCCTCTTAGATTGTAAGCACTAACAAGCAGGGCCCTCTGATTCCTACTGTATTAAAGTGTATTGTAGTTGTACTGTCTACCCTCAAGTTGTAAAGCACTGCATAAACTGTCGGCGCTATATAAACCCTGTATAAAATATCCCCTCTCAAGCATCTCCTCTCCTCTACAATGCTTGTAGTCTTTCCCCATAGCAGAGATCCTCCAGTCCCTTTATTAGCTTTGCTGCCCTTCTCTGGACTCTCTCCAGTTCCGGCACATCCTTCCTGAGGACCGGTGCCCAGAACTGGACAGCATATTCCAGATGTGGCCGGACCAGAGTCTTGTGGAGTGGGAGAGTTGTTTTATCTCTAAAGTAAATCCCCTTTTAATTGCATGATAATATTCTGTTGGCTTTGCTTGCTGCAGCTTGGCATTGGATGCCATTACTGAGCTTGTCATCTACTAGGACCTTTTCCATCCTGGATTCTCCCAGGAGGTTCTCCCCCTAGTGAGTAGCTTGTACTTTTTGCACTTAAATGCATTACCCTAAGTTTTTCAACAATAAACCTCATTTGCCATGTAGTTGCCCACCCTAATATAAAGTTTTTTTTTTTTTTTTTATTATTGCAAACAATTTGAAATTGCAAGTTGAAAAAAAATGCATGCATAATTGCAAATATTGAGTTTCTTGTAGTTTTCCTAAAACATTTCCCAGCTACTGTGCAGACATAGCAGGGAGACCTAGGATTCTCTATGACCTCTTAGTTTGAGCTTTGAAAACTGCACAGCTCAGGTCATAGAAAGAATGTTGTCACAAATGAAAAATCTAATCATGTGTAGCCAGCCTATAGTAGAATTCCAGGCTAAACCTAACTACTCCTAAAAATTCTTCTCCCCATCCTAACCCCAATGCTGACTAACAGGTGTAGGAAAGAAGGATATACTTACTTGTTTTCACCCCAGTACAGTCATGTAATGTTGAGGAGAGCTCTGACAGCTGATTGGAGGGAAGGGAGACACCCCCTTCACACAGCACACAGGAACAGAGCTGAAGCTGTCAATCAGCTGGAGTTCCCTCCCCCGTCACCTTTTTTCTCTTGGTGTCAGGAAAACTTGTCAGAAGCAACTCATGCTGATAGCAAAGGAATGAAGCAGCAGTCAGAAATGACACTTAATGCTCTTAATAGAGACAAGTCCACACTATAGAGGGATATGTTTTGTTCATTTTTCATGTCTGAAGTTTACAACCACTTTAAATTGAAACTAAAAAGGACTAAAATTATATTCAAGTATGTATTCTTAACTCAAAAAAGTCCCTTCCATTTCCCTCAAATTCCATTTTTTTTGGGTGCTGTGATCCCACTTCTCTATGGTCCCACTGTATATAGCAGCATAGCCACCCTCTCTTGCTAACTCATAAGATGAACTGTGAGCTATGGGATGTGTAGTGTGCAGCATAGAGCAGTGTATATGACCACAACTAATGTGCACTGCTCATTCCAAACAAGCAGAAGTTAGGGGGAAATTAAGAGGTTCTGGAGCACATGAAGGGCAAGGTAGAGAAACATAATTTTGGAAAAAATAGATTACAGGCCACGGACTCGTATCTAAGCCCTTACTAGTACTTGGTGTGTTGACTGGACTTATCTTCTTTTGCTTTATTTTCACCAAGTAATAAAGCAAATAGCACACTTGCTGTTCATGGGTGGCTACATCACCCTCCATGGTATATCTGGAAGGTGCCATGGTTGTCACCCTATTCTGATATGGACTACAAACATGTTTGTATCACTTCATCTCCGTTACATGGGGCAGAGCAATTAGAAGATAGCTTTATAGTTTCATAAGACATCAGTACAGCCTGTGTGAGTGTGCATGTATTTATGTCTCTACCAATTCCCATATCCCTGTATATTTCATTCCCTAAGATGCCCCTCTAAGAGCTTTTTGAAGTTATTAACACTCTTCGCTGAGACCACCAACTGTGGAAGGGAGTTTCAACCTCTTTACCGCTCTGACAGTAAAGAATCGTCTGCGCAGTTTTCGATTAAACTGCTTCTCATCCAACTTCTGTGTCTTCATGTTCTTCAGTGCAGCTCACAGGAAGTGACAAGGACACCGCATTTGTGACAAGAGCAACAGGTATTTTCTGTATTTGCTGAAAATGTTTTAGCTTGGAAAAAGAAAAAAAAAAAAAAAAGGGCACCCAACACATCCAAGGACCGCAAGCTGCAAAATATTGCATTTTGCTCTTGGATTTAGTTATCCTTTAAGTAATGGATGTGCATGGGTTAATTTCTTTTTGAAGAATAAGGATATAATTTAATGCAAAACAAAAATAGGAATGCTTTTCACATAATACTCTGGTGCTTCTGTGTTTTAGTCAATAATCACATAAGGAATTCTATGCTTCTAAACCAAGTCCACAATGAATGAAATATTTACAATACAGAGCTCAGGTGCTGAGTATTGTATTACTCAGGGAAATGCAATAATTACTAATACGTGGAAATGCCAGTATCATGCATTCTAGGGACACACACGGGGCTTCTATTCCTCTGCGGATGACCCAAATCTAAGTTTACCAGCCATCTTCCTGCCTTTTTATGTCAGTGTTAACAAAGCAAACAGTACATCCAGCTGAATAAAGAGCGGATGACAGCCATTGTCCCTGTAGGTACCGGCTTCTGAAATGGGAGGAGCTAATCAACCGGCAAGACAAAGTCAAGGGGAAGCGACAATGAGAATCCATGCACTAGACGGAGGTGTAATGTAAGCATTAGAAATAAAACCCATGCATCTGATATTCATGTCATCTTACCATACGACCCCGGCAGCAGCTAAGACACTGCATGGTGGTCATGGTCACAAGGAGAACAATCTGCAAAAAAAAAAAAAAAAATAATAATAATAAATATTGATAATCCAGCAGGCAAATCTTAGTAAATGTAGTAATGCCTAAAACAAAAAACTAGGTAACAGCACAAAAAAAATATATATATATATATATATAAATATGACAATAATAATAAAAATAATGGGAAGTCTTAAAAAAATGCAGTTATGCCTGATTCAAAAAAAAAAAATAATAATAATTAGGTTACAGAGCAGAAAATAAAAATCACAAAAATAATTCTAATCAGGGTGGTCAATCTGGCAATTCTTTAAAAAAATCAGCTATACCCAATATAAAAAAGAGGTTATAGAAAAAGAAAATTCTGATATTGCAGAGCTGGAGATTTTATTATATTCCCCGGTGATTGTCAGCCTAATAGAAAAGATAGAGTATTCCATGTCCTGAATGCTTAACAGACATGAGCCCCCCCCCCAATGTCCTTGCAGAGCTCGATCTATTAATAGCCATCTTCACAACTTTAAAGTGCACCTAGTGATTCATAGACTGAACCAGACAAAGACAGAAAAATCCCCAAGAAATATTTACATCTCCATAACCCAGTGCCGTCACTGACCCCTTCACCTGAAACAATAACCCAATTTTTTCACACCGCCGGATATTTTTGGAAATGCCATTCTGCACAGCCTGTGCCTGATGGCAGCAGCAGGAACCAAAAGCCGGTCAATCCATCATGCCGGCATTTTTCTGGGAACCCAAATCCTCCTATACCAAGACTCCTACACCAGGGGGATATCTGACAACAGCTAACAACAATAACCATTTCTACATCACGTTTCCTGCAATATCATGCAATGTGTACATACAAGAGAAATGCAATATAACAATTTCTAGATAATAAAAAAGTTGTGAACCTTTTTTTTTGCTGCATAGCAATCTATAAAATCCAATAGGATGTGCTGTAAATGTACAGCCAGCTGATCATTTTTTTTTTTTTTATGGTAATCTACAAAATCCAAGCCTGTTCTTTATCAAGCAATGGAAGAAGATAGCTGGCTGATCCCTTTGAAGATTTTTTTTTTTTTTTGGATTCTACAAAATCCATTGCAATAAATGAATGTATAGGATGTGCAGTAAAGGATAGCCGGCTGGTTAGGATTTTGTTGGGCAATGGATGGCGGTATAGAGAGGCATGGAATGAATGAGGAATACTGTGCTATGGATGTGATCCTGGAGTCCTGGGATTCTAGAAGTGTGTGTAGGTTGAGCTCCTCTGAAGCCGGCGATGATGTCATGCTTTCTGGAACTAGTAGCAGGCACAAGCCATTTTCCTGGAGGAGCTGGCAATGCAGCAAGGAGCCCGCTTAGAGGAAGGAAACACAAAGAGAAATGTGTGGAAGGAAGGGGTCAGTCATACTTACAGGCTGCAGGGTCCCTGCTCTCTGCCTCCACTCCCTGTCCTGCCTTCTACATAGTTAGCAGAGAGGTGGCTTTAAGGAGGGGGGCATTGTGTTCTCTCCTGCAGACTTCCAGGAAGAAGTGCAGCCCTGGAATAGGGGGGAGTGTGTGAGAGAGAGAAGCACTGCTCCAGCCTAGGACCTACAGTCTCAATTAATGAGCTAATTTGGACGGTCTCTGGCCCAATTCCCAGAGCCCCGGCGTATGCTGCTGCAGAGCCAGACTGCTTAGTCTGCAATAATCTGCAACTCAAAGTCCCCCCACTGTCTGGCAGCCAGAGCCCTTCAGCCAATGGCAAAGCGCGGCCCCGCCTGCAGTCCCGCCCTTCCCGGGGTGTAGCCCCTCCTCCTTGCTGCGGGTGGGATCCCCGAGCCCCCCCCCCCCTCCACTAATGCATAGCTCAGTCCTCGCATGATCCCTGCTGCCTCCATTCTGCAGACGGGGACCGGCCTCCCCCCGCCCCCTCTCCCAGCTCTTCTCCGGAAGGGGATTGGTGGTGTGAGCCGTCGGTCAGCGTTGGTAGGCGCGGCCTGTTCTTCCCTAGCTACAAATAGAGCGGGCGAGGATTGGTGGATTTCCTAGTCATTGAACCCCGGGCGAGCTGCTGTGTGGACGTGGCTGTATGCCAGGCGCGGGAGGGCGGGGCGGAATGCTGTAACTGGAAACCTGCAGCAGAGGTCGTCTGAGGCAACCAGGACAGAGACGTGCTATTGCTGCCTTCCTTTTTTGTGCATATGTGATGAGGAGAGCACAGGGCTGTGCTGCAAGTGTCTGTGCCGGGGAGTAACCCTCTCATGGCCAGAGTCACCCGCTCATGGCCAGAGTCACCCTACTGAATGCCCATAGGGCGACCCTTCATTAGTATTGTATGGGCTATGACTTTAGCCGGGCCATTAGCAGGGGGGCTGCATACCATTAACCCTTTCATGCCCTTCAACGGGGTTTACCCTTTCAGGGGATAGTAGTTACTGCTAGTTTATCATGACTGTTACTACGTGTGTGCAATATATATATATATAATATGACTGTTACTATGTGTGTGCAATATATATATATATATATATATATAATATGACTGTTACTACGTGTGTGCAATATATATATATATATATATATATATATATATATATATATATATATATATATATTATGACTGTTCCTACGTGTGTGTGCAAAATATATATATTATATGCATTACACACAGGGTGATATATTTCAAGCATTTCTTTTAATTTTGGTGATTATGGCTTACAGCTAGTGACAACCCCAAAATTCAGTATTAGAATATTATATAGGACTAATTAAAAAAAGAAAAAACTTAATACAGAAATGTTGGCTTACTGAAAATGTACAGTATAGTATGCCCTCAATATTTGGTCGGGGCTCCTTTTGCATGAATTTCTGCATCAATGCCGCGCGGCATGGAGAGGCGATCAGCCTGTGGTACTGCTGAGGTGTTATGGAAGCTCAGGTTGCTTTGATAACCGCTTTGCATTGTTGGGTCTGGTGTCTCTCATCTTCCTCTTGACAATGCCCCACAGATTCTCTATGGGGATTAGGTCAGGTGAGTTTGCTGGCTAAATCAAGCACAGTGATACCATGATCAGGTATTGGTAGTTTTGGCAGTGTGGGCAGGTGCCAAGTCCTGCTGGAAAATGAAATTGGCATCTACATAAAGCTGTTCAGCAAAGTGAAGCGTGAAGTGCTCTAGAATTTCCTGGTAGAGGGCTGCGTTGACTTTGGACTTGATAAAACACAGTGTACCAACACCAGCAGATGATATGGCTCCCCAAATCGTCATGGACTGTGGAAAATTTAGCATTTCATTTGGAAATCAAGGTCCCAGAGTCTAAAGGAACAGTGTAGAGGCACAGAATCCAAGTTGCATGAGGTCCAGTGTGAAGGTTCCATGATGGTTTTGGGAGCCGTGTCATCTGCTGGTGTTGGTAAAGTACCAATATCTGGTTTAATGATCATGGTATCACTGTGTTTGATTTGCCAGCAAACTCCTCTGACCTAAACCCAATAGAAATCCTGTGGGGTATTGTCAAGGGGAAGATAAGACACCAGACCCAACAATGTAGACCAACTGAAGGGCGCTATCAAAGCAAGCTGGGCTTCCATAACACCTCAGCAGTGCCACAGGCTGATCACCTCCATGCCACGCCGCATTGATGCAGTAATTTATGCAAAAGAAGCCCACGACCAAGTATTGAGTGCATACTATACTGTACATGGACATACTTTTCAGTAAAGCCAACCTTCCTGGATTAGAAATGTTTATTTATTTTTTTTATATTGGTCTTATGTAATATTCTAATTTTCTCATATACAGAATTTTGGGTTTTCACTAGCTGTAAGCCATAAAAAGAAAGAAATGCTTGAAATATATCACTCTGTGTCTAACGCATTTATATAAAATATAGGAGTTTAACTTTTTGAACTGATGAAATAAATTAACTTTTTGATGATATTTAAATTTTTTGAGATGTACCTGTATATAACTATTACAGGTGTGTGTGTAATACAAATATACATCTATAACGTGTATGCACAATATACAGTGTGTGTGTATGTGTATACACTCACTCACATACACTATATCACAAAATAAGGGTATATACAATATTTAAAAGGAAGGGATAAAGATATATGGAAGGGATAATGAAAATTTCTCCTCCTTTCGTCCTCCGACAGTCGCCGCCATCTCCATATTCGTCACAATGGGGTATTAGACTTTGCTCCGAAGGAGTAGCTAGGCAACAGAATATGTTAATATAAAAGCTTTAACACATCCCACCCCCAGGGGGTGGTCCCCTCAGTCAATACCCTCCTACTTCCTGTATCCATACCTCAGTTTCAATGTCTAGCTTGTGAGGAGTAGCTGGATGTTTCTATGCTGGGGCATTTTGTCTCAGCCTTTCTCTTTTTGGATTTTTGTTTGAGTTTTTTCTCTCTCTTTACTTAGCTGTTGTTTTTGTCAGCGTTAGTTAGTTCTTCTGATGAAGAGGATTCGTGCGGGCCGGGTCTCGAGCTGATCCCCCTGGTCGCAGGTTGTGGGTCAGTGGCTTCCCGGCCTGCCATCGAGCGTTCAGCCAGGTAACGCTCCTGGCACAGTGAACGACCCATCCCTGTTCGGTGCAGGGATGATTGGTGAGGTGGCTACCTCACTGGACGCTGTGCGGTTTCTTAACCCCGATTTTGTGCGCCCTGGATGCGACTCTCCCTGCCTCATGTGCAGCGGCTTGTTCGCCTGTGCGGGTTCCCCACGCCATCTAGGAGGTAAGTGTATTTATGTGGGGACCTGTCTGTTTGGGGGGTGTCAGTCTGGGACTGTGTAACCCTGCCTGTGTTCACACTGTTAAATTCCCTATCTCTCTGACTGCATGCTGTGGGCTGCAAGGAGGGGGGGCTGTGCTGCACTGCCTGTGTATGTGTGACTGGCTGTGTGCTGTGGGGCATGATTATATCGTGTTTGGGGCACATTACAGCGACCGCTGCGGTGGTCCGCCATGTTTTTACAACATTATGGTGTTTTTTTAATCACCTCACTGAGGTGGAGAGCGGCGGTTTCGGCGCCAAACGGCGCCATTTTGGCTGCACTCGCTCCGGCCGCATGTTTACACTGATGGCGGCCATTTTCTTGTAGCCTTCCATAGGCTTTCATAGAGCACCCTGCATGTCAGCATTTCCTTTTCTCCTGAGCCACCGATCGAGGCAGAAGCAGCAGCGGTCTCTCCAGGTTTTTACCTCCCTATCCCTGTATCCTTGCCCAAGTTGTACTTTCTCCCTGTGGGGGTCTCATTGTACTTGTGTGTGTGTGCGGTGGGCTGCGCTCGCTGCGCTTTTTAAAGGGGCAGTTAACCCTTTATTCTTCCACATACTTTGGGGCATGGATTCTCAGGAAAGCAAATTTCCTCCCACATTGGTGGGAAGCCAGGGGACTGCTGTTTCCCCCCCAGGGGGGGATTTGGCTGCGATTGTGGCTAGCCTTGCGGCTCAGGTGCAAATGCTGGTGGCTGCTCAATCCTCAAAAAGACCCAGAGTTTCAATTTCCTCTGATTCAGAGGGTGATGGTGACGGGGCTGCTGTGGCTGGGGTCTCCCTATCGGGGTCCCGTTCCTCCCTGGATCTTGTGGGGTCCGAGGTGGAGGCTGAGGTTGAAGGGGTGGATAATTCTCCCCCTGGCTCATCTGAAGAGCTTGCACTCATGGATGAATTGGTTGCTTCTATTAAGCAGACGCTGCACTTGCAGGATGAGCCATGTCCTCCTGCCTTGGCGGCTTATGGGACAAAGAGAAGATGCAAAACATCGCAGGTTTTTCCCTGCACAGATGATTTCCAGAGCGCTGTTAAGGAACAATGGCGTAATATCCGCAAGCCTTTTGCGGTACCCAGTAGGTTCAAACTGCGTTATCCTTTCACGCCCGCTACTGATGAACGTTGGTGCGTGCCGCCTCCGGTGGATCACGCGATAGCGGTTTTGAATAAGTCTACTGCGTGTTCCGGGATGCCACGGACAAGAGGCTGGAGTCTCTTGCCCGTCATACCTATTCTATTATGGGTTCTATGCTGAAAGCTCTGTTTGCCTCCCTTATGGCGGCCCAGGCAGTCGCGAGCTGGACGCAGGTGCTTAGGCGCGTTTTGGTGGCTGATTCTGCCCCATCGGCGACATTGGATATGGTGGATCAAATCCATCAGGGTGTCATGTATTTGTGCGATGCGGACTTGGATATGGTTCCGTTGGCCGCACGTGTACACGGTGTGGCGGTGTTGTCCCGCCGCTTGGTTTGGTTGAAGTGTTGGTCGGTGGACCAATCTTCGCGCAAGACCTTAGCCAATCTGCCCTATGACGGTTCTCGCCTTTTTGGCGAATCCTTGGATACACTGATAAAGGGGATCACGGGGGGTAAGAGCACGCTCTTGCCCCAATCCCACAAGGCTAAGGTGACTCCCGGTAAGAAGCATGCTTCCTTTCGGCCCTCTCAGGGGTCCTTTCGGTCGCACTACAAGGGCAAGCCGTTCAAAGGTCAGGGCTCCCAGAAGAAGCCGTGGACAGGTAAGCAGAAGTCCGGCCAGTCCGGATCCGCTGCCCACAACAGTGCGACCTGAAGGGGCGCCCTCACCCGGTTCTGGGGTGGGGGGACGCTTGCTCGGTTTTCCACAACCATGGCTGTCCCGGGTTCGGGACAGGTGGGTTCAGGAAATCGTTCGATCTGGTTACAAGATCGAGTTTCTCTCTCGGCCGGAGAGCAGATTTTTCCCCTCAAATCTTCAACTGTCTCCGGAGCGTTTGCGGGATCTGCACCTAGCGGTGCGGGACCTGAGGGCTCAGGGAGTGGTGGTTCCGGTGCCTCATCGGGACAGATTTCGGGGGTTCTATTCCAATCTGTTCACCGTGCCCAGGAAGGAGGGCAAGGTACGTCCGATTCTGGACTTAAAAGCTCTGAACCGCTTTGTGCGGGTCCGCAAGTTCCGCATGGAATCTCTGCGGTCGTGGTGGCTGCCCTGGTTCCGGGGGAATTCATGGCCTCCATCGACTTGAAGGATGCGTACCTACACTTCCCCATTTTCGAGGGTCACCAGAGGTACCTTCGATTCGCCATTGCGGAGGATCACTACCAATTCGTGGCGTTACCCTTTGGCCTCGCTTCGGCTCTGCGGGTTTTCACCAAGGTACTTGCACCGCTGCTGGCCTTGTTAAGGGCCCAGGGCATCTCTGTCCTGGGGTACCTGGACGATATTCTGGTTCGGTCTGCGACCAGCCAGGGTCTGGAGTCGGATCTGTCCGTCACGGTGCAGACTCTACGGGAGTTTGGTTGGACGATAAATTATCCAAAGTCGACGCTGTGTCCGTCGGTTCGTATTCCCTATTTGGAGATGATCCTGGACTCGGTCCAGGCGAAGGTCTTCCTACCGGACGACAAACTCCGGACTCTTCAGGGAGAAGTCCAGTCCCTCAGGGACGTTCCGTGCTCATCCCTGCGGAAGTGCATGCGGTGTCTGGGACTGATGGTCTCGGCCTTCGAGGCGATTCCCTTTGCCCAGTTTCACACGAGGGGTCTCCAGGCGGAGATCCTGTCCAGGTGGGACGGGCGTCCGCAATCTCTGGATATCCAGATTTCGTTGAGCCATCGCACCAGAAGGGACCTTCTGTGGTGGCTCCAGTCCCCGGCGGGGTCAGGGGGAAAGTCTTTTCGTCCTCTGTCATGGACGGTGATCACCACGGATGCCAGCCTGTCGGGCTGGGGTGGTGTTCTGGGCGTTCTGTCCGCCCAGGGAACTTGGTCGGAGGAGGAATCCTCCCTTCCGATCAATATTCTGGAGTTGCGTGCGATAAATCTCTGCCTACAAGTTTGGACGGACAGACTGCGTGGCTGTCCGGTTCGGGTTCAGACGGACAATGCCACGGCGGTGGCTTACGTCAATCACCAAGGGGGCACCAGGAGTGCCCGCGCGGCTCGGGACGTGGCCGACATTCTTTCCTGGGCCGAGACTCATGTCCCGGCGATATCGGCGGTACACATTCCGGGGGTGGAGAACTGGCAGGCGGATTATCTGAGCCGCCAGACCCTGGATCAGGGGGAATGGTCTCTCCATCCGGATGTCTTCCAGATGTTGTGCGCGAAGTGGGGTCTTCCGGAGGTGGACCTGTTCGCGTCTCGTCTGAACAACAAGGTTCGTGGCAAGGACGCGCGATCCTTGGGCAGACGCGTCAGACGCGTTGGTAGCCCCGTGGCATCAGTATCGGCTGCTGTATGCGTTTCCGCCGATCCAATTGCTGTCCAGGTTCCTTCGCAGGTTGATCTCGGAACCACACATGGTGATTCTTGTGGCACCGGACTGGCCTCGCCGGTCCTGGTACGCGAACCTCATGAATCTGGCGGTCGACGCTCCTTGGCGTCTACCTCTTCGAGAAGATCTCCTGTCTCAAGGGCCGATATTCCATCCTGCTTTACAGTAGCTGGCTTTGACGGCCTGGCTGTTGAAACCGAGGTCCTGAAGGATAGGGGTCTCTCCCCGGAGGTCATTCACACTTTGATTAACGCGAGGAAGTCTTCCTCGGGGAAGGTCTATCACCGTACTTGGAAGGCCTATTTTGCCTGGTGTGAGTCCAGGGGGTTTTCACCTCGCACTTACTCGGTGTCTAGGGTGTTGTCCTTCCTTCAGACGGGTGTCGACCAGCGTTTGGCGCTGGCTACGGTCAAGGGTCAGGTGTCTGCGCTGGCCGTTCTTTTTCAACGTCCTGTGGCGTCTAACTCTTTGGTTAGTACCTTTGTTCAAGGGGTGTGACATCTGGTCCCTCCTAGGAGGGAACCTTTACCTCCTTGGGACTTGAATCTTGTTCTGTCCGTGCTGCAACATGCTCCCTTTGAACAGATCAGGAAAATCTCGTTGTCCATGTTGTCCAAAAAAGTCGCTTTTTGGTGGCGATCACTTCGGCTCGCAGGGTTTCGGAGCTGGCAGCTTTGTCCTGCAAGTCTCCGTATCTGGTCCTTCATTTAGATAAGGTGGTCTTGCGACCTAACCCTTCTTTTCTTCCGAAGAGAGTTTCGGATTTTCACATCAATGAGGATATTGTCCTGCCTTCGCTCTGCGCGAAGCCCAAACATCCGAAGGAGGTGGAGCTGCATTCCTTGGATATTGTTCGGGCGATTAGGGTTTACCTGAAATCGACTGAATCTTTCCGCAAGTCGGATTCCTTGTTTGTCCTTCCTGAGGGACCTCGGAAGGGCTTGGCTGCGTCGGCCTCTACCATTGCCAAATGGATCAGACAGACTGTGGAACAGGCCTATGCTTTGAAGGGGAAAGTTCCCCCTATGCCTGTGAAGGCGCACTCTACAAGATCTCTGAGTACGTCTTGGGCCTGTCGTCATGGGGCTTCTGTGGCCCAGGTGTGTAAGGCGGCGACTTGGTCGTCCGTTCACACCTTCACAAAATTCTACAGAGTGGATGTTCAGGCATCGGCAGATGCTTCCTTTGGCCGCAAGGTTCTTAGTGCAGCAGTTCCTTAGAGCCTCTTGTATGGGCTCCTTGGCTGTTTTGGGATACATGTTGTTATCCCTGGGTTATTTGTTTTCCTGGGTTTTTGCTTCTGTTGAGCAAGTTTTTTTCTTCTGTTGCCCAGATGGTTTCCTTCCTTTGGTAAGGTTCCTTTCTCTGCTGTGGAGACGGCGTTGCCTTGGGCGCGGCTGCGTTTCCCACCCCTCATGTTTGCACTGCTTTGGGACGTCCCCATTGTGACGAATATGGAGATGGCAGCGACTGTCGGAGGACGTAAGAGAAAACGGAATTTTTGTAAAATCTTACCTGTAAAATTCCTTTCTCTGAGTCCTCCGACAGTCGCCGCTCCCTCCCCTCTTTTGGGGTTGGTTGTATACTCTACTGCTATTCCACTGAAACTGAGGCATGGATACAGGAAGTAGGAGGGTATTGACTGAGGGGACCACCCCCTGGGGTTGAGATGTGTTAAAGCTTTTATATTAACATATTCTGTTGCCTAGCTACTCCTTCTGAGCAAAGTCTAATACCCCATTGTGACGAATATGGAGATGGCGGCGACTGTCGGAGGACTCAGAGAAAGGAATTTTACAGGTAAGATTTTACAAAAATTCCGTTATTTTTGTATAAAGTAGTGATGCGTATAAAAAACAACAAATAAAACTATATAAAATCTTGGTAAAAAATTAATCTGCACGTTGACATATAAAATAATGAATGGTGAATATAAAGTGATATGTGCAATCAATAAAGTGACAATGCCAAAGTGCTGCTGTGTGGAAGTCCAGTGAAATCACCAAGGTTATTAAATAAATAAATTAAATACATTTAAATAGCAAATAAGTCCAAACACAGTCCATAAAGTGCTTATGAAGGAAAAAATCTGTGCTTCATTAAAACCAATGGTGAAGTAATTTTCAAACAGTGATCCGGTGATAAGTGTGGGGTGGGGAAAACACCATGCACCCCTCCAATGTATCCCGCACTCACCAGAAGTATGCACCCCTGCAGGGGTAATAAGCCTTAGGGTATTAGCCTCTCTCCTAGAGATCATGGTATTGGGCTTTTAGGATGGAAGTATCCCTGGATGCGGTTAGATATCTTCAATGGGCAAGGTCACCATGATAATCCATACTCCAAAATAAGGGGAGATGATCCCAGATACCATGTAGAAAGGAAGACCTCGTATAGTGAAGTACCGTTTTTAATCGTTTATTAAAGTATGTAAAAAAGACTGTACTCACATTTAAAACAAGGCAAAGCAAGCATGCGAAGCAGTAGGGGCCGCGAGTCCCTCGTTGGCGGCTACTTCCGGGACGCTACTGTAACCAGCGGCCGGATCTGCGTTCCAGTGGGACAGAAATGACGTAACCACGCACGACGCGTTTCCATCAGGTGCGTGATCACGCACCTGATGACACCAGCTGTGACGAAACGCGTTGTGCGTGGTTACGTCATTTCCGCCCCACTGGAACGCAGATACGGTCGCTGGTTACAGTAGCGTCCCGGAAGTAGCCGCCAACGAGGGACTCGCGGCCCCTACTGCTTCGCATGCTTGCTTTGCCTTGTTTTAAATGCGAGTACAGTCTTTTTTACATACTTTAATAAACGATTGAAAACGGTACTTTACTATACGAGGTCTTCCTTTCTAAATGGTACCTGGGATCATCTCCCCTTATTTTGGAGAATGGATTATCATGGTGACCTTGCCCATTGAAGATATCTGACCGCATCCAGGGATACTTCTATCCTAAAAGCCCAATACCGTGATCTCTAGGAGAGAGGCTAATACCCTAAGGCTTATTAACGTATATACTCGAGTATAAGCCGAGACCCCTACTTTTACCACAAAAAGATGGGAAAAATCATTGACTCGAGTATAAGCCTAGGGTGAGAATGCAGGGCGGCGGGCATGGTACAGGAGAATGCAGGGTGACTGGCATGGTGCAGGAGAATGCAGGGTACTGGCATGGTGCAGGAGAATGCAGGGCGGCGGGCATGGTACAGGAGAATGCAGGGTGACTGGCATGGTGCAGGAGAATGCAGGGTGGCGGGCATGGTACAGGAGAATGCAGGGTGACTGGCATGGTGCAGGAGAATGCAGGGTACTGGCATGGTACAGGAGAATGAAGGGTACTGGCATGGTGCAGGAGAATGCAGGGTACTGGCATGGTACAAGAGGATCCGGGGTTGTGGGCATACTACAGGAGATGCAGTGCTGTGGGCATTGTACATGTGGACCATGCCCGCAGCACTGCATCCCTTGTAGTGTGCCCACAGCCCTGCATAATGGCAAGTAGTGAAGCTTTTTCACTTACCTGTTCCAAAGGCGCCTTCATTTTAAAAATGGCGCCGCCCGGCGCCGACACGTCATTGCGCACGCGCCGCCGCCGCTCGTATACTTTCGGCTATTCCCGGCCTCTCCCGAGCGGCGGCGGGAATAGCGGAAATTACACGAGCGGCGCGTGCGCAGTGACATGTATGCAACGGGCGGCGCCATTTTTAAACCTTAAACCCGTCGGAGTGGACAGAAATTTTTTTTTTTTTTTCCTTGACTCGAGTATAAGCCGAGGGGGACGTTTTCAGCACAAAAAAATGTGCTGAAAAACTCGGCTTATACTCGAGTATATACGGTACCCCTGCAGGGGTGCATACCTCTGGTGAGTGCGGGATACATTGGAGGGGTGCATGGTGTTTTTCCCACCCCACACTTATCGCCGGATCACCGTTTGAAAATTACTTCACCATTGGTTTTAATGAAGCACAGATTTTTTCCTTCATAAGCACTTTATGGACTGTGTTTGGACTTATTTGCTATTTAAATTTATTTAATTTATTTATTTAATAACCTTGGTGATTTCACTGGACTTCCACACAGCAGCACTTTGGCATTGTCACTTTATTGATTGCACATATCACTTTATATTCACCATTCATTATTTTATATGTCAACGTGCAGATTAATTTTTTACCACGATTTTATATAGTTTTATTGTTTTTTATACGCATCACTACTTTATACAAAAATATTTTCATTATCCCTTCCATATATCTTTATCCCTTCCTTTTAAATATTGTATATACCCTTCTTTATCAGTTCCTACTTTGTAACAGGCAGCGCCATTTTACCTCGTTTCACTCTTACATTGTTTTATATAGCCATCTGGACTATATTTTGGGGTAGGCTGCAGCCTTATCTAGATCCATCAGCGTGGAAACTTACCTTTTTTACTATCTCACAAAAGTGAGTACACCCCTCACATTTTTGTAAATATTTTGTTATATCTTTTCATATGACAACACAGAAGAAATGACACTATGCTACAATGTAAAGTAATGAGTGTACAACTTGTATAACAGTGTATATTTGCTGTGCCCTTAAAATAACTGAGCACACGGCCATTAATGTCTAAATTTCTGGCAACAAAAGTGAGTACACCCCTAAGTAAAAATGTCCAAATTGGGCCCAATTAGCCGTTTTCCTTCCTCTGTGTCATGTGACTCATTAGTGTTACAAGGTCTCAGGTGTGAATGGGGAGCAGGTGTGTTAAATTTGGTGTTATCGCTCTCACTCTTATACTGGTCACTGGAAGTTCAACATGGCACCTTATGATGAAGAAAACTTTGAGGATCTGAAAAAAGAATTGTTGCGTAAAGATGGCCTAGGCTATAGGAAGATTGCCAAGACCCTGAAACTGAGCTGCAGCACGGTGGCCAAGACCATACAGCCGTTTAACAGGACAGGTTCCACTCAGAACAGGCCTCGCCATGGCCGACCAAAGAAGTTAAATGCACGTGCTCAGCGTCATATCCAGAGGTTGTCTTTGGGAAATTGAGTGCTGCCAGCATTGCTGCAGAGGTTGAGGGGGGGGGGGGGGGGGGCGCGTCAGCCTGTCAGTGCTCAGACCATTTGTCGCATCACATTGGTCTGCATGGCTGTTGTCCTGGAAGAAAGCCTCTTCTAAAGATGATGAACAAGAAAGCCTTACTGGAACAATGTCCTGTGGTCTGATAAAACCAAAATAAATTTATTTCATTCAGATGTGTCAAGCGTTTGTGGTGGCAACCAGGTGAGGAGTACAAAGACAAGTGTGTCTTGCCTACAGTCAAGCATGGTGGTGGGAGTGTCATGGTCTGGGGCTGCATGAGTGCTGCCAGCACTGGGGAGCTACAGTTCCGTGAGGGAACCATGAATGCCAACATGTACTGTGACATACGGAAGCAGAGCACGCTCCCCTCCCTTCAGAGACTGGGCCATAGGGCAGTATTCCAACATAATGTCCCCAAACACACCTCCAGGACGACCGCTGCCTTGTTAAAGAAGCTGAGGGTAAAGATGATGGTCTTGTCAAGCATGTCTCAAGGCCCTAAACCTTATTGAGCATCTGTGGGGCATTCTCATATGGAAGGTGGAGGAGCACAAGGTCTCTAACATCCACCAGCTCCGTGATGTCCTCATGGAGGAGTGTGTTAGCTCAAATCTCGTCAGGAGGCAATCACGATGATATTACAGCCCTTCAGTTGCTACCCTCCCAATAGATAATGAATTCACCCTCCATCCAGCTGGGAGTTATGACGACACACAGCACTCAAACTTAGTGCAGTCACAACTAATTTTATTGAATGTGAAGCTCATATTTAAAGCATATTTGTTGAGCAGGAAAGACTGCTCCAAACCGGTTTTACAGTTCATCAGTCGAATTACATATCAGACAGAACAATACATGAAAGGGCCTTTGCTTTTGCCATGCATTTGTGTCAATGTGAGGTGTTTTGCGTCTGAGATGGTGTTTGTGGACAAGGGCTGTTCCTCCTCTACTCAGCTGTCAAGTGTTAATGCAAGCAATTGTCAAATGTGTTTAGGTGGTGTCCGTAATTTCCATGCGCAGACTTAACTTTGTCAAGTGTCCCAATGAATGAATGAACAGGTGTTTACATGTCGTCTAAATGCAAAACATAGCTGTCTGCTGACCAAGGTGGATGAATGGTTGTCAGTCTTAGCTCGTTAATATGTAAATGCAAGGGCCCACATTTCATCACAGGATGGGCATAAACTGAAATATATATCTGAAATATCATAAGGCATATTAATACAATCTTTCAACCCAACCTTTGATCCCAGCTTATTCATAACGGTGGGATCACTTAGAGTCTCTGAATAGCACAAAACAGGTGACATTATTCCAAGGTGTATGTAGGCTGGTGACTTGGTTGTGTGCACATAGGGTTATAACTTCTTAGAATTCTATCAAATCAAAACAGATATGTTCAATGGGGAGGGCCATAGCTTGCAAGAGTCCATGGCCTGAAAAATCCAACTCCATTATTATGGCAATAAAGTCACTACGAAATAGACCATGGCAGCACATACCACCTGTTGATGATGGCATGTGATTTTTCAACATGTCCTAAGGCCTTTTCCAGGAAAGGGCAAAAAATAAACCTCCCGTTTTTAATGAGAGGAAAAAAATTCCCTTTCAACCCTCGTTCAGAGCGGTCAGACCAAGTCCCTGGCGGCTATAACGAAAAAACAATGTCCTTTGTGTCCAATCGGCTTGACTTCGACTGTAAAGTGGAGACATGAATGTCTCGTGTCTCTCTCCTTTCCTGGGGTGAGCAAGGGCAAAATGAGGAGAGGTTCTCGGGTGGTGAGCACATGTTGCAAGTAACCAGACAGTGGCTACTAGTGCTCAGCTTGCTACAAAGCGTACCACTGTCGCACGAATGCGACGTCTTCCAGGAGTAGAGGTGTCCGCTGGCATTGTACCAATGCGTCTGTCTAGATCCAGCTGGAATTCGTCTGGTGCTTGTCGTCACAATCTCCAATGATTCGGCTGGTGCTCCTCACAATCTCCGGTAAGTTGTCGTGGGGTCCAGGGGTGGGGCTTCCGTCTGTCGCGATGCGTGGATCCAAGCCGGGGAGTCGTCTATCAGTACCGCTGTTCTGGTCACTGCTTGAACCATTGCAGGAGGTCCGTAGGGTTAGTCTAGCGACGTCAGCTTATGGAGGGGCCTTCACCAGGATTCTGTCACCTGGCTTGAATGGGTGGGTTGGTGCACCTGTTGGCAAAGGAAACGAGAGCGAGATATCACCATAATCACTGTTTAATTTTTCAATTACCACATATTCCTCTTGCAAAATCTCTAGATATGAGAATAAATGGACTCATGGGGTTGAGACGGGTCTGAAGTCATTCTGACTTTAGCAAGAATAGCAGGTAAGTACAGAGACAAAAATACAAGTTTTACAAGAATGGCAGGAGTATTTTGCGCCACTGGGCTTCTGGCCTATAGACAGGCAGCAAAAATAAATGCTAGTGAAACTACTCGCAGCACTGAGGTTTAGGGCCTACAGGAAGGCAGGTAACAGGAAGGATACTTAATGGCACTGTTTTGGGAGAACACAGCATGTCTACACATGCAACAATGGTGAGGGCCCTTGGAGGGCTTGAACTGCCTTGTATTCCTCCAAAGGTGGAGATGGGTTAAATTGCAGTCCTCTGACTCACCCAAGCAGGAAGCTACCTAGAACTGAGTATCCCTTGCATGGCTAAGATGCTGTGATCACTGAACAACAGGGAGTGAAATTCAAGCTGTCTTGTGTACATGGACACATAGAGACACACAAAACAGCTAGAAGTCAGTACTCATGCAAACATAAATTTATAAGAGATTGCACAATTGCTTGGTGACACCTGAACAGGAAATTGAAACCAAATGGCCTTGGAGACACAAAATCTGACTTCAAGAACCATTCATATGCAAAACCTGGGCAATGAGTCACTTTTTTGGATGAAAAGAGATCAACTAATTGAATTCACCGCAGGAGGTTACCTTTAAAATTTTATCAAAGTAGTAACGCTGGCATAAATTCATTTTAATTCTTAGCATACTATCAACAGGCCAACCACTTCCATCCTATTTTTTTTTTTTGAATGACAGCTTTCTATTCTACTATTTAACAATACAGATTTCACATACTGCACATCTGATAACGTGCTGTGACATATAAATGACAATCAGCTCACTAGTTTCCAGAGTTACATATGGTATATGTACACAAATCTGTAAAATTTCATTTGTATCCAAGATTATTATATAAGAGTAGTACTACAGTATCTGCCTGAGCACATTATCCCATACCAATAATCTTGTCAAGAGAAAAGGTAGTAAAAGCATAAGTGCATAAATTCAAAAATTAGTGTTTAGCACCAGAATACAAAAGTATGTACCAATATACCAAAGGAAAACTCTAAAAAAAAGACCAGAGATGCTTAATTATCTAAAGCATAGCACCTCATTTATGCCAGAGCTCATATATGTCAAATTTAGAACACATCAAATATCTGACACCCAATAAATAGAAACTTTCTAACACCCATAAAAACAGTCTAATCAATCAGAAAAAAATCTATTTGGAAACAATACTCCCATGAGGTTGGTTGTTGTTGAAGGCTGTGCTTGGTCATTCTGAAAATCTCAAATTTCACTTATCTGAGGAATAAGCATCAGAAAGGTTTAGTAACAAAACATTTTACTTTTCCTCCTAAAAATAAACCAACGGTTAGAGGAATTGAGCATACAGTTAGCATATCAAACATTTTCCTTCCTAACAGTGCACTTTTCTAATACCAAAAATTGTTGACGTCAAATTAATTATTACCACGTGGATTTCTATATTTTTTTGTTATTATTATGGTATACCATAAACTTAAAGAAAAAAATTATTATTGTTCACCATGGTTGAAAAAAATGAGCAGCTCAAAACATTAGTAATTTCTCATTTGAATATAAGAACCCATACGTCACCCATTCTTTAGCAATTCGGAACATTCCTTAAAACTTGTTTTCTCTACAAGGCAAAACTGATCGTTAATTTGTATGACAATACAGCTGTTTACAGTCCCTCTTGCTATTACCTGTGTCACAGACCGAAAGAGGTGGGGGGGGGGGGGGTTTGTTTGCTAAAAAGGCACTTAGAAAATATATTTTTATTTTTTTTTAAAAAAAGTCAGTGATAAAGAAAGAAAAGTTGGTGACACAAAACCTAAATGATGAAAGTTCAAAATTGCTTACGATTTTTAAGGATAGAAATACAATTTTAGTCCTTAAGGTCACACTTTACACACCAAATATATATTTCCTTGCTTCTAAAAGCTGCCATGACCAGCATAGTACGGCAAAATCACATCACTTTTAAAACATAAGTAATAACCACAAAACAAAGTATTATGCAACCAATATTCATTTAGTGTTATGAAATGCTTTGCTGATACAGCACCTTTAGGAATAGTGTTAAAACGAACACAACATAACGATTCATGGATCTAAGGTTGCCCATACACGATACAATTTTCATACAATCTTCCTAAACGTAAATTTCATAATTTTCTCGGAATTCTCCTTACCTTGAAAATTTCCCATTATCTTAAGCTCAGAATACAAAGTGAGATCAGCTGAGTTTGAAGGTTTATATATCTATGGGTAGTGACATCAGTGTTTATACTTTATTGGAAAAAAAACCTAGTTTCCCAACTTATGTGGTTTCCTGCGTCTAAATAATCAGATTTATATATATATCCGATTTATGGTTTGGTGTTAACTATCCTTTGGTGGGCAATTTCTATACCTTCAGGCTCAGCTTAATATCACATACAATCTCCACATACATCTATACAATGGCATGCAATCTTATATAACGACTAAATACACTTAAGTGTCTATACAAATATATACAAGGTTTTGGAGGGGGAATTCACCATCACACACAGTACTGCTTTGTAACCGGGTCCCAGACCCCATTTTATCTTTGGCGCTTCAGGCGCTGGAGTATCAGACCCCATCTTTGGGAATTTCAGATTCCCGGGAGATGCTAAAATTTGCGGTTAACTGGGTACCGTTTATCTGCTCTGACAGTATAGGGTAGTAATAATAATAATAGAAAATATAATCACTTACCCCATACTGTGTTTTTGGCAGATCTCACTTTCTGACACCAAAACTGTTAGCTCAAATCTCGTCAGGAGGCAATCACGATGATATTACAGCCCTTCAGTTGCTACCCTCCCAATAGATAATGAATTCACCCTCCATCCAGCTGGGAGTTATGACGACACACAGCACTCAAACTTATGCCCGTACACACGTGCAGATTATCTGAAGACTTTTGTCTTCAGATTTACCTTTTCTATGTAGTGCAAGGGCCTGCCGGATTGCATACAAATTGAAAGTGTTTAGGTTTGACCTCATATTATATGGTTTTGGTAAGTCTGCAGACAAAAGTCTTCAGATAATCTGCACGTGTGTACGGGGCATTAGTGCAGTCACAACTAATTTTATTGAATGTGAAGATCATATTTAAAGCATATTTGTTGAGCAGGAAAGACTGCTCCAAACCGGTTTTACAGTTCATCAGTCGAATTACATATCAGACAGAACAATACATGAAAGGGCCTTTGCTTTTGCCATGCATTTGTGTCAATGTGAGGTGTTTTGTGTCTGAGATGGTGTTTGTGGACAAGGGCTGTTCCTCCTCTACTCAGCTGTCAAGTGTTAATGCAAGCAATTGTCAAATGTGTTTAGGTGGTGTCCGTAATTTCCATGCGCAGACTTAACTTTGTCAAGTGTCCCAATGAATGAATGAACAGGTGTTTACATGTCGTCTAAATGCAAAACATAGCTGTCTGCTGACCAAGGTGGATGAATGGTTGTCAGTCTTAGCTCGTTAATATGTAAATGCAAGGGCCCACATTTCATCACAGGATGTGCATAAACTGAAATATATATCTGAAATATCATAAGGCATATTAATACACCATGCACCCCTCCAATGTATCCCGCACTCACCAGAAGTATGCACCCCTGCAGGGGTAATAAGCCTTAGGGTATTAGCCTCTCTCCTAGAGATCATGGTATTGGGCTTTTAGGATGGAAGTATCCCTGGATGCGGTTAGATATCTTCAATGGGCAAGGTCACCATGATAATCCATACTCCAAAATAAGGGGAGATGATCCCAGATACCATGTAGAAAGGAAGACCTCGTATAGTGAAGTACCGTTTTTAATCGTTTATTAAAGTATGTAAAAAAGACTGTACTCACATTTAAAACAAGGCAAAGCAAGCATGCGAAGCAGTAGGGGCCGCGAGTCCCTCGTTGGCGGCTACTTCCGGGACGCTACTGTAACCAGCGGCCGGATCTGCGTTCCAGTGGGACAGAAATGACGTAACCACGCACGACGCGTTTCCATCAGGTGCGTGATCACGCACCTGATGACACCAGCTGTGACGAAACGCGTTGTGCGTGGTTACGTCATTTCCGCCCCACTGGAACGCAGATACGGTCGCTGGTTACAGTAGCGTCCCGGAAGTAGCCGCCAACGAGGGACTCGCGGCCCCTACTGCTTCGCATGCTTGCTTTGCCTTGTTTTAAATGCGAGTACAGTCTTTTTTACATACTTTAATAAACGATTGAAAACGGTACTTTACTATACGAGGTCTTCCTTTCTAAATGGTACCTGGGATCATCTCCCCTTATTTTGGAGTATGGATTATCATGGTGACCTTGCCCATTGAAGATATCTGACCGCATCCAGGGATACTTCTATCCTAAAAGCCCAATACCGTGATCTCTAGGAGAGAGGCTAATACCCTAAGGCTTATTAACGTATATACTCGAGTATAAGCCGAGACCCCTACTTTTACCACAAAAAGATGGGAAAAATCATTGACTCGAGTATAAGCCTAGGGTGAGAATGCAGGGCGGCGGGCATGGTACAGGAGAATGCAGGGTGACTGGCATGGTGCAGGAGAATGCAGGGTACTGGCATGGTGCAGGAGAATGCAGGGCGGCGGGCATGGTACAGGAGAATGCAGGGTGACTGGCATGGTGCAGGAGAATGCAGGGCGGCGGGCATGGTACAGGAGAATGCAGGGTGACTGGCATGGTGCAGGAGAATGCAGGGTACTGGCATGGTACAGGAGAATGAAGGGTACTGGCATGGTGCAGGAGAATGCAGGGTACTGGCATGGTACAAGAGGATCCGGGGTTGTGGGCATACTACAGGAGATGCAGTGCTGTGGGCATTGTACATGTGGACCATGCCCGCAGCACTGCATCCCTTGTAGTGTGCCCACAGCCCTGCATAATGGCAAGTAGTGAAGCTTTTTCACTTACCTGTTCCAAAGGCGCCTTCATTTTAAAAATGGCGCCGCCCGGCGCCGACACGTCATTGCGCACGCGCCGCCGCCGGCTCGTATACTTTCGGCTATTCCCGGCCTCTCCCGAGCGGCGGCGGGAATAGCGGAAATTACACGAGCGGCGCGTGCGCAGTGACATGTATGCGACGGGCGGCGCCATTTTTAAACCTTAAACCCGTCGGAGTGGACAGAAATTTTTTTTTTTTTTTCCTTGACTCGAGTATAAGCCGAGGGGGACGTTTTCAGCACAAAAAAATGTGCTGAAAAACTCGGCTTATACTCGAGTATATACGGTACCCCTGCAGGGGTGCATACCTCTGGTGAGTGCGGGATACATTGGATGGGGTGCATGGTGTTTTTCCCACCCCACACTTATCGCCGGATCACCGTTTGAAAATTACTTCACCATTGGTTTTAATGAAGCACAGATTTTTTCCTTCATAAGCACTTTATGGACTGTGTTTGGACTTATTTGCTATTTAAATTTATTTAATTTATTTATTTAATAACCTTGGTGATTTCACTGGACTTCCACACAGCAGCACTTTGGCATTGTCACTTTATTGATTGCACATATCACTTTATATTCACCATTCATTATTTTATATGTCAACGTGCAGATTAATTTTTTACCACGATTTTATATAGTTTTATTGTTTTTTATACGCATCACTACTTTATACAAAAATATTTTCATTATCCCTTCCATATATCTTTATCCCTTCCTTTTAAATATTGTATATACCCTTCTTTATCAGTTCCTACTTTGTAACAGGCAGCGCCATTTTACCTCGTTTCACTCTTACATTGTTTGATATAGCCATCTGGACTATATTTTGGGGTAGGCTGCAGCCTTATCTAGATCCATCAGCGTGGAAACTTACCTTTTTTACTATCTCACAAAAGTGAGTACACCCCTCACATTTTT